>NC_060190.1:75251365-75273865 GCF_021184085.1 Oncorhynchus gorbuscha | reverse complement strand
GACACAGCCAGGCAAGAAGCCAACCAGGGAGACACAGCCAGGCATGAAGCCAACCAGGGAGACACAGCCAGGCATGAAGCCAACCAGGGAGACACAGCCAGGCATGAAGCCAACCAGGAGACACAGCCAGGCAAGAAGCCAACCAGGGAGACACAGCCAGGCATGAAGCCAACCAGGGAGACACAGCCAGGCATGAAGCCAACCAGGAGACACAGCCAGGCATGAAGCCAACCAGGGAGACACAGCCAGGCATGAAGCCAACCAGGGAGACACAGCCAGGCATGAAGCCAACCAGGGAGACACAGCCAGGCATGAAGCCAACCAGGGAGACACAGCCAGGCATGAAGCCAACCAGGGAGACACAGCCAGGCATGAAGCCAACCAGGGAGACACAGCCAGGCATGAAGCCAACCAGGGAGACACAGCCAGGCAAGAAGCCAACCAGGGAGACACAGCCAGGCATGAAGCCAACCAGGGAGACACAGCCAGGCATGAAGCCAACCAGGGAGACACAGCCAGTCATGAAGCCAACCAGGGAGACACAGCCAGGCATGAAGCCAACCAGGGAGACACAGCCAGGCATGAAGCCAACCAAGGAGACACAGCCAGGCATAAAGCCAACCAGGGAGACACAGCCAGGCATGAAGCCAACCAGGGAGACACAGCCAGGCATGAAGCCAACCAGGGAGATACAGCCAGGCATGAAGCCAACCAGGGAGACACAGCCAGGCATGAAGCCAACCAGGGAGACACAGCCAGGCATGAAGCCAACCAAGGAGACACAGCCAGGCATGAAGCCAACCAGGGAGACACAGCCAGGCATGAAGCCAACCAGGGAGACACAGCCAGGCATGAAGCCAACCAAGGAGACACAGCCAGGCATGAAGCCAACCAGGGAGACACAGCCAGGCATGAAGCCAACCAGGGAGACACAGCCAGGCATGAAGCCAACCAGGGAGACACAGCCAGGCATGGGGAAATGGAATAGAGTTAGAGCATAAACCCATCTACAGTACAGCAACACACACACACACACACACAGACACAGCCACACATGAAGCCACACACACACACACACCAGGCACACACACACACACACACACACACAGCCACACATGAACACACACACACACAGACACAGCACACACACACACACACACACACACACACACACACACACACACACACACAGGGTAGCACAGCCCATCACAGTACAGCAACAGACACACACACACACACACACACACAAAGGGGTAGCACAGCCCATCTACAGACAGCAACACACACACAGACACAGCACACACACACACACACACACACACACACACACACACACACACACACACACACACACACACACACACACACACACACACACAGACACACACACACACACACACACACACACACACACACACACACACACCAACACAAAGGGGTAGCAAACCCCATCTGAAGCCAATACAGGCACACAGAATACATCTTGCTGATTTTATTATGTACAGTGTCTTTGTGTGTTTTGGAAAGTTATTTCATATGAATAAAAAAAAAAAAAAATGTCAAATGAATTATTAAGAGTAGAATCCATCTACAGAAACACAGGCAGAATAATTAATATATAATAATAATACAGCCACTGAATCTGAACACTTCTCAGGATATAAACGGAGAAGATATATACTGGACTGGTGTAGGACATCCAGGGGTCATCAGTCCTCAGAACAAAGGGATGAAGACCCACTCTCTTTCCTATAAAGGGATGAAGCCACTCTCTCTCCTATAAAGGGATGAAGACCCCTCTCTCTCCTATAAAGGGATGAAGAGCCCCTCTCTCTCCAAAGGGATGAAGACCCAGTCTCTCTCCTATAAAGGGATGAAGACCCACTCTCTCTCCTATAAAGGGATGAAGACCCAGGCTCTCTCCTATAAAGGGATGAAGACCCAGGCATCTCTCCTATAAAGGGATGAAGACCCAGTCTCTCTCCTATAAAGGGATGAAGCCCACTCTCTCTCCTATAACGACCACACTGACATGATCCAGATTATTGTCATTCACATCATTAGGCCAGGTATAACGTGCAATAGTAGACAGACAAGACAAGACAAGACAATATAACACCAGTCTGTCTCAGTATAACAGTACGATGGTCCCATTATAACACCAGTCTGTCTCAGTATAAGAGTACGATGGTCCCATTATAACACCAGTCTGTCTCAGTATAACAGTACGATGGTCCCATTATAACACCAGTCTGTCTCAGTATAACAGTACGATGGTCCCATTATAACACCAGTCTGTCTCAGTGTAACAGTACGATGGTCCCATTATAACACCAGTCTGTCTCAGTATAACAGCCACGATGGTCCCATTATAACACCAGTCTGTCTCAGTGTCACAGTACGATGGTCCCATTATAACACCAGTCTGTCTCAGTGTAACAGTACGATGGTCCCATTATAACACCAGTCTGTCTCAGTATAACAGTACGATGGTCCCATTATAACACCAGTCTGTCTCAGTATAACAGTACATGGTCCCAGGGAGACACAGCCACGATGGTCCCATTATAACACCAGTCTGTCTCAGTGTAACAGTACGATGGTCCCATTATAACACCAGTCTGTCTCAGTGTAACAGTACGATGGTCCCATTATAACACCAGTCTGTCTCAGTGTAACAGTACGATGGTCCCATTATAACACCAGTCTGTCTCAGTGTAACAGTACGATGGTCCCATTATAACACCAGTCTGTCTCAGTGTGACAGTACGATGGTCCCATTATAACACCAGTCTGTCTCAGTGTAACAGTACGATGGTCCCATTATAACACCAGTCTGTCTCAGTATAACAGTACGATGGTCCCATTATAACACCAGTCTGTCTCAGTATAACAGTACGATGGTCCCATTATAACACCAGTCTGTCTCAGTGTAACAGTACGATGGTCCCATTATAACACCAGTCTGTCTCAGTGTAACAGTACGATGGTCCCATTATAACACCAGTCTGTCTCAGTGTAACAGTACGATGGTCCCATTATAACACCAGTCTGTCTCAGTGTAACAGTACGATGGTCCCATTATAACACCAGTCTGTCTCAGTATAACAGTACGATGGTCCCATTATAACACCAGTCTGTCTCAGTGTAACAGTACGCTTGTCAGGATTTGGCCAGGGTTGTTCCTGTTTATGGTCACTAGATGCCCCCATTGTGCTTTTTGACCTTTTGTTTTCCCTTGATCCCCATTATTATTTGCACCTGTGCCTCGTTTCCCCTGATTGTATTTAAACCCTTTGTTTTCCTCTGTTCTTTGCTCTGTGTTTGTATGTTAGCACCCAGCCCTAGTACTCTGAGAACTCTTGTTGATCCCGGTGGACTCTCTTGTGGAATTCTGTTTTTTGTTCTTGTTTATTTATTTTTGAGTATCTTTTGAGGCTTTTTGTGCTTTACCTTCCACCTTGTGGATTTACCTTTTTTGTCTTGGAGGATTACCTTTGTTCTTGTGGAATTCCTTTTGAGGTTGTGGAGTTACATGTTTTCCTGAAGAACTTCACTTTTTACTTCATTAAATACACCGTCTCAAGTACTGCTGTGTCTGCCTCATCTTCTGGGTTCTGACGACTATTCGTGGCTCAGTTGGTTAAGTGACTGGTTCTCACTCCGGAGACCCGGGTTTGTAACCGGGTCCTGACAACGATGGTCCCATTATAACACCAGTCTGTCTCAGTATAACAGTACGATGGTCCCATTATAACACCAGTCTGTCTCAGTATAACAGTACGATGGTCCCATTATAACACCAGTCTGTCTCAGTATAACAGTACGATGGTCCCATTATAACACCAGTCTGTCTCAGTATAACAGTACGATGGTCCCATTATAACACCAGTCTGTCTCAGTGTAACAGTACGATGGTCCCATTATAACACCAGTCTGTCTCAGTATAACAGTACGATGGTCCCATTATAACACCAGTCTGTCTCAGTGTCACAGTACGATGGTCCCATTATAACACTGGATAATGACTGGCTGATAAGTGGCCATTGCCACTTGTCTTATTCAGTTATAATTGAGCCAATACGGGTGGATTTAGCCTCATAATAACGTTTTGACTCAACATTCATCTGTTAGAAGGTATAAAAAGGAGACTGTTACACCCTGATCTGTTTCACCCTGATCTTTGTGCTTGTCTCCACCCCCCTCCAGGTGTGGCCCATCTTCCCCATTATCCCCTGGGTACTTATACCTGTGTTCTCTGTTTGTCTGTTGCCAGTTTGTTTTGTTTCAAGCCTACCAGCGTTTTACCCTCTGCTCCTGTCTCTCGATTGTTCCTGTTTCCTAGTTTTCCCGGTGTTGACCATTCTGCCTGACCCTGAGGCTGACCCTGAGACTGACACTGAGCCTGACCCTGAGGCTGACCCTGAGCCTGACCCTGACTCTGAGCCTGACCCTGAGGCTGACCCTGAGCCTGACCCTGACTCTGAGCCTGACCCTGAGCCTGAGCCTGACCCTGACTCTGAGCCTGACCCTGAGCCTGACCTGAGCCTGACCCTGACTCTGAGCCTGACCCTGAGCCTGACCCTGAGGCTGACACTGACCCTGACCCTGAGGCTGACCCTGACCCTGAGCCTGACCCTGAGGCTGACACTGAGCCTGAGGCTGAGGCTGAGCCTGCCTGCCGTCCTGTACCTTTGCCCCACCTCTGGATTACTGACCTCTGCCTGACCTGACCCTGAGCATAACCCTGACCCTGCCCCTGAGCCTGACCTTGACCCTGAGCCTGACCTTGACCCTGAGCCTGACATTGACCCTGACCCTGCCTACCGTCCTGTACCTTTGCCCCACCTCTGGATTACTGGCCTGCTCTTGACCGTGCCTTTTTGGCTGCCCCTGTTCGATTAATAAACTGTTGTTACTTCGACGTTGTCTGCATTTGGGTCTTATCTGAAACTTGATAGAGACAGACGTGAAACCAGTGTATTCATTTGGCTAGTTTAATGACTAATTACTGTTTGTCATGAATAATTAGTGCAGCATTAAAGCTACAGAGGTTCTTATAGGGGTTGTGTGTGTCTCTCTGTGTGTGTGTGTGTGTGTGTGTGTGTGTGTGTGTGTGTGTGTGTGTGTGTGTGTGTGTGTGTGTGTGTGTGTGTCTGTGTGTGTGTGTGTGTCTCTGTGTCCCTGTGTGTGTGTGTGTGTGTGTGTGTGTGTGTGTGTGTGTGTGTGTGTGTGTGTGTGTCTCTGTGTCCCTGTGTCTCTGTGTGTGTGTGTGTGTGTGTGTGTGTGTGTGTGTGTGCGCGTGCGTGTGTGTGTGTCTCTGTGTCTCTGTGTCTCTGTGTGTGTCTCTGTGTGTATGTGTGTGTGTGTGCGTGCGTGTGCATGCGTGCGTGTGTGTGCGTGCGTGTGTGTGTATTTAAGGGGGCGGTAGGGTAGCCTAGTGGTTAGAGCGTTGAACTAGTGACCGGAAGGTTGCAAGTTCAAATCCCCGAGCTGACAAGGTACAAATCTGTCGTTCTGCCCCTGAACAGGCAGTTAACCCACTGTTCCCAGGCCGTCATTGAAAATAAGAATTTGTTCTTAACTGACTTGCCTAGTTAAATAAAGGTAAAATAAATAAAAATCTCTCGATATGGAGAGCGATATGAGTGAAGGACATACTGGAACCGGGGGACACAGAGGTGTCTTACTAAAAAGCTCCAGAAAGACTATAGGGCAACAGAAGGCTGTTGTTAATACCTCATCATCATTATGACAATAAGCCACCTTGACTCACATCAATTTCCTATCTTCCTGGTGCTGAATGTTTAGAGACAAAAAAAATCCAGTTTCAACCTGATTGTCCATTCTTAATGGCAGTAGTATTTATTTTTACCTTGCCTACCTATTTAACTAGGCAAGTCAGGTAAGAGCAAATTCTTATTTTCAATGACGGCCTAGGAACAGTGGGTTAACTGGTCTAGGAACAGTGGGTTCAGGGGCAGAACGACAGATTTGTACCTTTTTTCGCTGCGGTGAGTTGGGTATCGCCACACATTTATTTGTGAGGTTTTAATCGCTTGGATGTCACTGGTCTCGTCAGGCCTCGTCAGGCCTCGTCAGGTCTCGTCAGGTCTCGTTAGGTCTCGTCAGGCCTCGTCAGGTCTCGTCAGGCCTCGTCAGCTCTCGTCAGCTCTCGTCAGCTCTCGTCAGGTCTCGTCAGCTCGTCAGCTCGTCAGCTCTCGTCAGCTCTCGTCAGGTCTCGTCAGGTCTCGTCAGGTCTCGTCAGGCCTCGTCAGCTCTCATCAGGCCTCGTCAGCCCTCGTCAGCTCTTGTCAGGTGTCATCAGGCCTCGTCAGGTCTCGTCAGGCCTCGTCAGGTCTCGTCAGGTCTCGTCAGACCTCGTCAGGCCTCGTCAGGTCTCGTCAGGTCTCGTCAGCTCTCGTCAGGCCTCGTCAGGTCTCGTCAGGCCTCGTCAGCCCTCGTCAGCTCTCGTCAGGTCTCGTCAGCTCTCGTCAGGTCTCGTCAGGCCTCGTCAGGTCTCGTCAGGCCTCGTCAGGTCTCGTCAAGCCTCGTCAGGTCTCGTCAGGTCTCATCAGGCCTCGTCAGGCCTCGTCAGCTCTCGTCAGGCGTGATTGTAGATTCGTCAACCGAAGTGTGACTCCCATAATATGATGTACCTTGTTTACCTCCTTCAGGGAACCGTAGTTATAGTCATAAAGTTACGTTTTTGTGTTGAGCATTTCAAGTTATTACATGTAGTTCTGATAAACACACTTACCCCACCAAACAGGGGTTTTTGGGGATGTTTTTCAGCAGCAGGGACTGGGGAATTAGTCACAATCGAGGGAAAGATGAACGGAGCAAAGTACAGAGAGATACTTGATGAAAACCTGCTCCACAGCACTCAGGACTTCAGACCGGGGTGAAGGTTCGCCTTCCAACAGGACTACAACCCTAAGCACACAGCCAACAAGACAACGTAGGAGTGGCTTCGGGACATGTCTCTGAATGTCCTTGAGTGTCCCATGGTGTCTAGATTGATAAGGAAAAAAACGATTTTATCAATTTTAAAATAAGGCTGTAAAGTAACAAAATGTGGACAAAGTCAAGGGGTCTGAATACTTTCCGAATGCACTGTATGTATATGTAGTAATGTATGTATGCGTGTAAGTCTGTAATGTCAATGTTAATGTTTTTAAAGGTATGTACATTGTAAAGTATTTTCTCTGTTGCCACCCCCCCCACACACACACAACAGAAATAATGCTTTGAGCAGATGGATTAGTTATAAAACAGTGCCCTCTAGTGTTCATAGATAGATACATGACGAGGGCTAAACAATAATATATAATAATAATATATGCCATTTAGCAGACGCTTTTATCCAAAGCGACTTACAGTCATGTGTGCATACATTCTACATATGGGTGGTCCCAGGAATCAAACCCACTACCCTGGCGTTACAAGCGCCATGCTCTACCAACTGAGCTACAGAAGGACCAATATGTGAGCAATTAAAACACATGGTAATGATCAGTGTAGAAACCAGGTCCTTTAATTAGCTCCAGGCTGTGATTGGACTGTAACGGTTTGAGATCATTGGTTAGGGGACTACATTGACCTCTGTCGAGTAACGGGGAGGGAAACAGCCACTGAAGAGACACATACCAGTGGACAAAGCTGTTTGAAATGATTTAATTCATAGTGTTTGCTTGGAGCCTTAGTAAACCGACAGCCAGTCCCTAACAGATAAAGGACAGAGTGGTTATACTTTCAAGGACATAGATGTTAATCCGTCTGAAATGCCTCAGAGGTGTATGGAACACTGCTGTAGAGTTTGGATTCAAAGGAAAACTAAAAATATCAGTTAGGACTCCGGGGTATTGAGGAGCAGATCAGTTAGGACTCTGGGGTATTGAGGAGTAGATCAGTTAGGACTCTGGGGTATTGAGGAGCAGATCAGTTAGGACTCTGGGGTATTGAGGAGCAGATCAGTTAGGACTCTGGGGTATTGAGGAGCAGATCAGTTAGGACTCTGGGGTATTGAGGAGCAGATCAGTTAGGACTCTGGGGTATTGAGGAGCAGATCAGTTAGGACTCTGGGGTATTGAGGAGCAGATCAGTTAGGACTCTGGGGTATTGAGGAGCAGATCAGTTAGGACTCTGGGGTATTGAGGAGCAGATCAGTTAGGACTCTGGGGTATTGAGGAGCAGATCAGTTAGGACTCTGGGGTATTGAGGAGCAGATCAGTTAGGACTCTGGGGTATTGAGGAGCAGATCAGTTAGGACTCTGGGGTATTGAGGAGCAGATCAGTTAGGACTCTGGGGTATTGAGGAGCAGATCAGTTAGGACTCTGGGGTATTGGGGAGCAGATCAGTTAGGACTCTGGGGTATTGAGGAGCAGATCAGTTAGGACTGCTCTGCAGTTCAGCTCAATGTTCTTGAGGAGACAGCAGGAGGGTGAAACCTGAGCTGATGATGCAGTGGTGACCGAGTGATGCTGGGCTTTTTTTTTTACCTTTATTTAACCAGGCAAGTCAGGTAAGAACAAATTCTTATTTTCAATGACGGCCTAGGAACAGTGGGTTAACTGCCTGTTCAGGGGCAGAACGACAGACTTGTACCTTGTCAGCTCGGGGATTCAAACTTGCAACCTTTCAGTTACTAGTCCAACACTCTAACCACTAGGCTACCCTGCCTCCCCAGTGGTGACAGAGTGATGCTGGGCTGATGATGCAGTGGTGACAGAGTGATGCTGGGCTGATGATGTGGTGGTGACAGAGTGATGCTGGGCTGATGATGTGGTGGTGACAGAGTGATGCTGGGCTGATGATGTGCTCCAGGCCTGATCATATTCTGCTGCCTCATGGTTCTCCCAGTGCTCCAGGCCTGATCATATTCTGCTGCCTCCTGGTCCTCCCAGTTAGGTCCACTGGGACCAACAACGCCTCCAGTGATGTATGTATATCCCTCCACTGAGTGGAGCCTCCCCAAGTCTACTTCCGGCGCCGACTGAGATGGCCGCCTCGCTTCGCGTTCCTAGGAAACTATGCAAACTATGCAGTTTTTTGTTTTTTTACGTGTTATTTCTTACATTAGTACCCCAGGTCATCTTAGGTTTCATTACATACAGTCGAGAAGAACTACTGAATATAAGATCAGCGTCAACTCACCATCAGTACGACCAAGAATATGTTTTCCGCGACGCGGATCCTGTGTTCTGCCTTACAAACAGGACAACGGAATGGATCGCATGCAGCGACCCAAGGAAACGACTCCGAAAAAGAGGGAAACGCGGCGGTGTTCTGGTCAGACTCCGGAAAAGGGCACATCGCGCACCACTTCCCAGTATTCTTCTTGCCAATGTCCAGTCTCTCGACAACAAGGTTGATGAAATCCGAGCAAGGGTGGCATTCCAGAGGGACATCAGAGACTGCAACGTTCTCTGCTTTACGGAGACATGGCTTACTGGGAAAACGCTATCCAGGGCGGTGCAGCCAACGGGTTTCTCCACGCATCGCGCCGACAGAAACAAACATCTCTCTGGTAAGAAGAGTGGAGGGGGCGTATGCCTCATGACTAACGGGACATGGTGTGATGAAGAAAACATACAGGAACTCAAATCCTTCTGTTCACCTGATTTAGAATTCCTCACAATCAAATGTAGACCGCATTATCTTCCAAGAGAATTCTCTTCGATTATAATCACAGCCGTATATATCTCCCCCAAGCAGACACATCGATGGCTCTGAACGAACTTTATTTAACTCTTTGCAAACTGGAAAACATTTATCCGGAGGCTGCATTCATTGTAGCTGGGGATTTTAACAAAGCCAATCTGAAAACAAGACTCCCTAAATTTTATCAGCATATCGATTGCGCAACCAGGGGTGGTAAAACCTTGGATCATTGTTACTCTAACTTCCGCGACGCATATAAGGCCCTGCCCCGCCCCTTTCGGAAAAGCTGACCACGACTCCATTTTGCTGATCCCTGCCTACAGACAGAAATTAAAACAAGAGGCTCCCACGCTGAGGTCTGTCCAACGCTGGTCAGAACAAGCTGACTCTACACTCCAAGACTGCTTCCATCACGTGGACTGGGACATGTTTCGTATTGCGTCAGATGGGAATATTGACGAATACGCTGATTCGGTGTGCGAGTTCATTAGAACGTGTCATGCAGGTGAAGATGTCGTTCCCATAGCAACGATAAAAACATTCCCTAACCAGAAACCGTGGATTGATGGCAGCATTCGCGTGAAACTGAAAGCGCGAACCACTGCTTTTAATCAGGGCAAGGTGTCTGGCAACATGACTGAATACAAACAGTGCAGCTATTCCCTCCGTAAGGCTATCAAACAAGCTAAGCGTCAGTACAGAGACAAAGTGGAATCTCAATTCAATGGCTCAGACACAAGAGGCATGTGGCAGGGTCTACAGTCAATCACGGACTACAAGATGAAATCCAGCCCAGTCACGGACCAGGATGTCTTGCTCCCAGGCAGACTAAATAACTTTTTTGCCAAGATTGAGGACAATACAGTGCCACTGACACGGCCTGCAACGGAAACATGCAGTCTCTCCTTCACTGCAGCCGAGGTGAGTAAGACATTTAAACGTGTTAACCCTCGCAAGGCTGCAGGCCCAGACGGCATCCCCAGCCGCGCCCTCCGAGCATGCGCAGACCAGCTGGCCGGTGTGTTTACAGGGACATATTCAATCAATCCCTATACCAGTCTGCTGTTCCCACATGCTTCAAGAGGGCCACCATTGTTCCTGTTCCCAAGAAAGCTAAGGTAACTGAGCTAAACGACTACCTGGCCCGTAGCACTCACTTCCGTCATCATGAAGTGCTTTGAGAGACTAGTCAAGGACCATATCACCTCCACCCTACCTGACACCCTAGACCCACTCCAATTTGCTTACCGCCCAAATAGGTCCACAGACGATGCAATCTCAACCACACTGCACACTGCCCTAACCCACCTGGACAAGAGGAATACCTATGTGAGAATGCTGTTCATCGACTACAGCTCGGCATTCAACACCATAGTACCCTCCAAGCTCGTCATCAAGCTCGAGACCCTGGGTCTCGACCCCGCCCTGTGCAACTGGGTACTGGACTTCCTGACTGATTGGCCCCCCCAGGTGGTGAGGGTAGGCAACAACATCTCCTCCCCGCTGATCCTCAACACGTGGGGGCCCCACAAGGGAAACGTTCTGAGCCCTTCCTGTACTCCCTGTTCACCCACGACTGCGAGGGGCCACGCACGCCTCCAACTCAATCATCAAGTTTGCGGACACACAACAGTGGTAGGCTTGATTACCAACAACGACGAGACGGCCTACAGGGAGGAGGTGAGGGCCCTTGGAGTGTGGTGTCAGGAAAATAACCTCACACTCAACGTCAACAAAACTAAGGAGATGATTGTGGACTTCAGGAAACAGCAGAGGGAACACCCCCTATCCACATCGATGGAACAGTAGTGGAGAGGGTAGCTAGTTTTAAGTTCCTCGGCATACACATCACAGACAAACTGAATTGGTCCACTCACACTGACAGCGTCGTGAAGAAGGGCAGCAGCGCCTATTCAACCTCAGGAGGCTGAAAAAATTCGGCTTGTCACCAAAAGCACTCACAAACTTCTACAGATGCACAATCGAGAGCATCCTGGCGGGCTGTATCACCGCCTGGTACGGCAACTGCTCCGCCCTCAACCGTAAGGCTCTCCAGAGGGTAGTGAGGACTGCACAACGCATCACCGGGGGCAAACTACCTGCCCTCCAGGACACCTACACCACCCGTTGTTACAGGAAGGCCATAAAGATCATCAAGGACATCAACCACCCGAACCACTGCCTGTTCACCCCGCTATCATCCAGAAGGCGAGGTCAGTACAGGTGCATCAAAGCTGGGACCGAGAGACTGAAAAACAGCTTCTATCTCAAGGCCATCAGACTGTTAAATAGCCACCTCTAACATTGAGTGGCTGCTGCCAACACACTGTCATTGACACTGACCCAACTCCAGCCATTTTAATAATGGGAATTGATGGAAATGATGTAAATATATCACTAGCCACTTTAAACAATGCTACCTTATATAATGTTACTTACCCTACATTATTCATCTCATATGCATATGTATATACTGTACTCTACAACATCGACTGCATCCTTATGTAACACATGTATCACTAGCCACTTTAACTATGCCACTTTGTTTACTTTGTCTACACACTCATCTCATATGTATATACTGTACTCGATACCATCTACTGTATGCTGCTCTGTACCATCACTCATTCATATATCCTTATGTACATGTTCCTTATCCCCTTACACTGTGTATAAGACAGTAGTTTTGGAATTGTTAGTTAGATTACTTGTTGGTTATCACTGCATTGTCGGAACTAGAAGCACAAGCATTTCGCTACACTCGCATTAACATCTGCTAACCATGTGTATGTGACAAATAAAATTTGATTTGATTTGATTTGATTTGGTTAGGTCCACTGGGACCAACAACGCCTCCAGTGATGTATGTATATCCCTCCACTGAGTGGTTAGGTCCACTGGGACCAACAACGCCTCCAGTGATATTTGTGGACAACTACAAATACCTAGATGTCTGGTTAGACTGTAAACTCTCCTTCCAGACTCATATTAAACATCTCCAATCCAAAATTAAATCTAGAATCAGCTTCCTATTTCGCAACAAAGCTTCCTTCACTCACGTCGCCAAACATACCCTCGTAAAACTGACTATCCTACCGATCCTCGACTTCGGCAATGTCATTTACAAAATAGCCTCCAACACTCTACTCAGCAAACTGGATGCAGTCTATCACAGTCCCATCTGTTTTGTTACCAAAGCCCCATATACCACCCACCACTGTGACCTGTACGCTCTAGTCGGCTGGACCTCGCTACATATTCATCGCCAGACCCACTGGCTCCAGGTCATCGATACATTTTTGATAGGTAAAGCCCCGTCTTTTCTCAGCTCACTGGTCACCATAGCAACACCCACCCGTAGCACGCGCTCCAACAGGTATATTTCACTGGTCATCCCCAAAGCCAACTTCTCCTTTGGCTGCCTCTCCTTCCAGTTCTCTGCTGCCAATGACTGGAAATATATTTTTTTAAATCGCTGAATCTGGAGACTTACAGTTCCCTCACTCATCTGCTCATGTATCACTCCAGTGTTAATCTGCTAAATTGTAATTATTCACTCCTATGGCCTATTTATTGGCTACCTCCTCATGCCTTTTGCACACGATGTAAATATACTTTATTTTTTCTACTGTGTCATTGACTTGTTTATTGTGTTATTGGCTTGTTTATTGTTTACTCCATGTGTAACTCTGTGTTGTTGTTTGTGTCACACTGCTTTGCTTTATCTTGGCCAGGTCGCAGTTGTAAATGAGAACGTGTTCTCAACTAGACTACTTGGTTAAATAAAGGTGAAATAAAAATAAATTTAAAAAATGAACTCCCTGTATTTGCTTCTCGTCTCCAGTGTCGGTCCTTATATGTTTAGAGTTATTTCTTTCCCAGGAAATCGGATCCAGAATAGGATAATAATATATGCTTTCATGTGATTATTAAATAGATAATGTATTATTGAAGATTCCAGATGATGATATATTATATAGATCATGTTTTATCTATGGCTCTAGGTGATATATATATATAAATATATATATACAGTGCCTTGCGAAAGTATTCGGCCCCCTTGAACTTTGCGACCTTTTGCCACATTTCAGGCTTCAAACATAAAGATATAAAATTGTATTTTTTTGTGAAGAATCAACAACAAGTGGGACACAATCATGAAGTGGAACGACATTTATTGGATATTTTAAACTTTTTTAACAAATCATAAACTGAAAAATTGGGCGTGCAAAATGATTCAGCCCCTTGACTTTCAGTGCAGCAAACTCTCTCCAGAAGTTCAGTGAGGATCTCTGAATGATCCAATGTTGACTTGTTGTTGATTCTTCACAAAAAAATACAGTTTTATATATTTATGTTTGAAGCCTGAAATGTGGCAAAAGGTCGCAAAGTTCAAGGGGGCCGAATACTTTCGCAAAAGACACTGTATATATACGTATATTATATAGATTATGTATTATCTATGGCTCTAGGTGATATATTATATAGATTATGTATTATCTATTGCTCTAGGTGATATATTATATAGATTATGTATTATCTATGGTTCTAGGTGATATATTATATAGATTATGTATTATCTATTGCTCTAGGTGATATATTATATAGATTATGTATTATCTATTGCTCTAGGTGATATATTATATAGATTATGTATTATCTATGGTTCTAGGTGATATATTATATAGATTATGTATTATCTATGGTTCTAGGTGATATATTATATTGATTATATAGATTATGTATTATCTATTGCTCTAGGTGATATATTATATAGATTATGTATTATCTATTGCTCTAGGTGATATATTATATAGATTATGTATTATCTATGGTTCTAGGTGATATATTATATAGATTATGTATTATCTATGGTTCTAGGTGATATATTATATAGATTATGTATTATCTATTGTTCTAGGTGATATATTATATAGATTATGTATTATCTATTGCTCTAGGTGATATATTATATAGATTATGTATTATCTATGGTTCTAGGTGATATATTATATAGATTATGTATTATCTATTGCTCTAGGTGATATATTATATAGATTATGTATTATCTATGGTTCTAGGTGATATATTATATAGATTATGTATTATCTATTGCTCTAGGTGATATATTATATAGATTATGTATTATCTATGGTTCTAGGTGATATATTATATAGATTATGTATTATCTATTGCTCTAGGTGATATATTATATAGATTATGTATTATCTATTGCTCTAGGTGATATATTATATAGATTATGTATTATCTATCTAGGTGATATATTATATAGATTATGTATTATCTATTGCTCTAGGTGATATATTATATAGATTATGTATTATCTATGGTTCTAGGTGATATATTATATAGATTATGTATTATCTATTGCTCTAGGTGATATATTATATAGATTATGTATTATCTATGGTTCTAGGTGATATATTATATAGATTATGTATTATCTATTGCTCTAGGTGATATATTATATAGATTATGTATTATCTATTGCTCTAGGTGATATATTATATAGATTATGTATTATCTATGGTTCTAGGTGATATATTATATAGATTATGTATTATCTATGGTTCTAGGTGATATATTATATTGATTATATAGATTATGTATTATCTATTGCTCTAGGTGATATATTATATAGATTATGTATTATCTATGGTTCTAGGTGATATATTATATAGATTATGTATTATCTATGGTTCTAGGTGATATATTATATAGATTATGTATTATCTATGGTTCTAGGTGATATATTATATAGATTATGTATTATCTATTGCTCTAGGTGATATATTATATAGATTATGTATTATCTATGGTTCTAGGTGATATATTATATAGATTATGTATTATCTATGGTTCTAGGTGATATATTATATAGATTATGTATTATCTATTGCTCTAGGTGATATATTATATAGATTATGTATTATCTATGGTTCTAGGTGATATATTATATAGATTATGTATTATCTATTGCTCTAGGTGATATATTATATAGATTATGTATTATCTATTGCTCTAGGTGATACATTATATAGATTATGTATTATCTATGGTTCTAGGTGATATATTATATAGATTATGTATTATCTATTGCTCTAGGTGATATATTATATAGATTATGTATTATCTATTGCTCTAGGTGATATATTATATAGATTATGTATTATCTATGGTTCTAGGTGATATATTATATAGATTATGTATTATCTATGGTTCTAGGTGATATATTATATGATTATTATATAGATTATGTATTATCTATTGCTCTAGGTGATATATTATATAGATTATGTATTATCTATGGTTCTAGGTGATATATTATATAGATTATGTATTATCTATGGTTCTAGGTGATATATTATATAGATTATGTATTATCTATTGTTCTAGGTGATATATTATATAGATTATGTATTATCTATTGCTCTAGGTGATATATTATATAGATTATGTATTATCTATGGTTCTAGGTGATATATTATATAGATTATGTATTATCTATGGTTCTAGGTGATATATTATATAGATTATGTATTATCTATGGTTCTAGGTGATATATTATATAGATTATGTATTATCTATGGTTCTAGGTGATATATTATATTGATTATATAGATTATGTATTATCTATTGCTCTAGGTGATATATTATATAGATTATGTATTATCTATGGTTCTAGGTGATATATTATATAGATTATGTATTATCTATGGTTCTAGGTGATATATTATATAGATTATGTATTATCTATTGCTCTAGGTGATATATTATATAGATTATGTATTATCTATTGTTCTAGGTGATATATTATATAGATTATGTATTATCTATTGCTCTAGGTGATATATTATATAGATTATGTATTATCTATGGTTCTAGGTGATATATTATATAGATTATGTATTATCTATTGCTCTAGGTGATATATTATATAGATTATGTATTATCTATGGTTCTAGGTGATATATTATATAGATTATGTATTATCTATGGTTCTAGGTGATATATTATATAGATTATGTATTATCTATGGTTCTAGGTGATATATTATATAGATTATGTATTATCTATTGCTCTAGGTGATATATTATATAGATTATGTATTATCTATTGCTCTAGGTGATATATTATATAGATTATGTATTATCTATTGCTCTAGGTGATATATTATATAGATTATGTATTATCTATTGCTCTAGGTGATATATTATATAGATTATGTATTATCTATTGCTCTAGGTGATATATTATATAGATTATGTATTATCTATTGCTCTAGGTGATATATTATATAGATTATGTATTATCTATTGCTCTAGGTGATATATTATATAGATTATGTATTATCTATGGCTCTAGGTGATATATTATATAGATTATGTATTATCTATGGTTCTAGGCGATATATATATATATATAATATATTATCTATGGTTCTAGGTGATATATATATATATATAATGTATTAGCTATGGTGCTCTGTGGTATATTATATAGATTATGTATTATCTATGGTTCTAGGTGATATATTATATAGATTATGTATTATCTATAGTTCTAGGTGATATATTATATAGATCAACAGGTTCTAGGTGATATATTATATATATAAGATCAACAGGTAATATCGAGGGGTTTCAAATGAAGAAAATCATATTATTTTCTTGTCAGGTGAAAACGTTGTCATCATTGCACCATTATTGCAACATTTTTGCACCACGCATAAATACTGATCACATTCAGTCATTTGTAGTCAGTTCTACACCTTGAATACTGTGCAAAGGTCATTGTCAAATAGATATATATATATATATATCGATGGCAGAGTATAAGCCACAAATAACACACGCCGTTCAGCATGCAAACCAGACTGTATCTGAGGTTAAACGCGGACAACGCCATACTGCAGTCACCAAAAACGCAAATGTCAATACATGTCTAGCTTATATACTTTTACTCTGAATATGTTAAACTACAATTCCATTCAAAACATCCCATTGCAATGCATTTCCCACAAAATCCACCAGGGTTTCCACGTACTACCAGAGCTGCTAATATGCAATAAAAAATGTCCTAATAAACCCCATAAACTCACACTGAGATATGAGAAAGTCTCTGAGGCAGGTTGATTATGTATCAGAATTATACACTGACTTCTGCTCAGGAGGCCTTGGGACAACACTCTATGCCTCTGAAGTTACAGTATAATCCATTTTCTTCCCCCCCCAGAACCGATGCAGACTCTCGTATGCAAATGTATGCCTGGGTCAATGACACTAAGGTCATGATAATCATGATTCACCATCTGGACTGCCTACCCCTCAGGAAAGCTTTTAATGATGGACTGCCTACCCCTCAGGAAAGTTTTTAATGATGGACTGCCTACCCCTCAGGAAAGCTTTTAATGATGGACTGCCTACCCCTCAGGAAAGCTTTTAATGATGGACTGCCTACCCCTCAGGAAAGCTTTTAATGATGGACTGCCTACCCCTCAGGAAAGCTTTTAATGATGGACTGCCTACCCCTCAGGAAAGCTTTTAATGATGGACTGCCTACCCCTCAGGAAAGCTTTTAATGATGGACTGCCTACCCCTCAGGAAAGCTTTTAATGATGGACTGCCTACCCCTCAGGAAAGCTTTTAATGATGGACTGCCTACCCCTCAGGAAAGCTTTTGATGATGGACTGCCTACCCCTCAGGAAAGCTTTTAATGATGGACTGCCTACCCCTCAGGAAAGCTTTTAATGATGGACTGCCTACCCCTCAGGAAAGTTTTAGGACCACACTCTTTCGCTCTAAAGCTGCACTCCAGCAGCATATCATCTATACGGTTTTCTGGTGTGGTTGTGAAACTCGTTCAGGCCCGAACCTGGATCCCTAGCGGTTTTCCGGGGGAGGGGGGTGGGATCCCTAGCGGTCGGGGGAGGGGGGGTGGGATCCCTAGCGGTCGGGCTCGGGGAAGGGGGGGGGATCCCTAGCGGTCGGGCTCGGGGGGGGTCATCATTAAAATAATGACACACAAACAATTAGAATTGTTCATGTCTTTATTGAACACACAGTGTACACATTCACAGTGCAGGTTGGAGAAAGTATGTGAACCCTTGGTTTTAATAACAGATTGAGCCTCGGATCAGACCTGAACAACCAACAGGAGGAATTTTGGACCATTCCTCTTTACAAAACTGTTTCAGTTCCACAATATTCTTGGGATGTCTGGTGTGAACCGCTCTCGAGGTCATGCCACAGCATCTCGATCAGGTTGAGGTCAGGACTCTGACTGGGCCACTCAGGTTGAGGTCAGGAATGACTGGGCCACTCCAGAAGGTCAGGACTCTGACTGGGCCACTCCAGAAGGTCAGGACTCTGACTGGGCCACTTCAGAAGGTCAGGACTCTGACTGGGCCACTCCAGAAGGTCAGGACTCTGACTGAGCCACTCCAGAAGGTCAGGACTCTGACTGGGCCACTCCAGAAGGTCAGGACTCTGACTGGGCCACTCCAGAAGGTCAGGACTGACTGAGCCACTCCAGAAGGTCAGGACTCTGACTGGGCCACTCCAGAAGGTCAGGACTCTGACTGGGCCACTCCAGAAGGTCAGGACTCTGAGTGGGCCACTCCAGAAGGTCAGGACTCTGACTGGGCCACTCCAGAAGGTCAGGACTCTGACTGGGCCACTCAGGTTGAGGTCAGGACTGACTGGGCCACTCAGGATGAGGTCAGGACTCTGACTGGGCCACTCATGTTGAGGCCAGGACTCTGACTGGGCCACTCAGGTTGAGGTCAGGACTGACTGGGCCACTCAGGTTGAGGTCAGGACTCTGACTGGGCCACTCAGGATGAGGTCAGGACTGACTGGGCCACTCAGGTTGAGGTCAGGACTCTGACTGGGCCACTCAGGATGAGGTCAGGACTCTGACTGGGCCACTCAGGATGAGGTCAGGACTCTGACTGGGCCACTCAGGTTGAGGTCAGGACTGACTGGGCCACTCAGGTTGAGGTCAGGACTCTGACTGGGCCACTCCAGAAGGTCAGGACTCTGACTGGGCCACTCCAGAAGGTCAGGACTCTGACTGGGCCACTCCAGAAGGTCAGGACTCTGACTGGGCCACTCAGGTTGAGGTCAGGACTCTGACTGGGTCACTCCAGAAGGTCAGGACTCTGACTGGGTCACTCCAGAAGGTCAGGACTCTGACTGGGCCACTCCAGAAGGTCAGGACTCTGACTGGGCCACTCCAGAAGGTCAGGACTCTGACTGGGCCACTCCAGAAGGTCAGGACTCTGACTGGGTCACTCCAGAAGGTCAGGACTCTGACTGGGCCACTCCAGAAGGTCAGGACTCTGACTGGGCCACTCCAGAAGGTCAGGACTCTGACTGGGCCACTCCAGAAGGTCAGGACTCTGACTGGGCCACTCCAGAAGGTCAGGACTCTGACTGGGTCACTCCAGAAGGTCAGGACTCTGACTGGGCCACTCCAGAAGGTCAGGACTCTGACTGGGTCACTCCAGAAGGTCAGGACTCTGACTGGGCCACTCCAGAAGGTCAGGACTCTGACTGGGCCACTCCAGAAGGTCAGGACTCTGACTGGGCCACTCCAGAAGGTCAGGACTCTGACTGGGCCACTCCAGAAGGTCAGGACTCTGACTGGGTCACTCCAGAAGGTCAGGACTCTGACTGGGCCACTCCAGAAGATCAGGACTCTGACTGGGCCACTGCAGAAGGTCAGGACTCTGAGTGGGCCACTCCAGAAGGTCAGGACTCTGACTGGGCCACTCCAGAAGGTCAGGACTCTGACTGGGCCACTCCAGAAGGTCAGGACTCTGACTGGGCCACTCCAGAAGGTCAGGACTCTGACTGGGCCACTCCAGAAGGTCAGGACTCTGACTGGGCCACTCCAGAAGGTCAGGACTCTGACTGGGCCACTCCAGAAGGTCAGGACTCTGACTGGGCCACTCCAGAAGGCGTATTTTCTTCTGTTCAAGCCATGCTGTTGTTGATTTACTTCTGTGTTTTGAGTTGTTGTCCTGTTGCATCACCCAAATTCTGTTGAGCTTCAATTGGCGGACAGATAGCCTAACATTCTCCTTCAAAATGTCTTGATAAACATGATAATTTATTTTTCCATTGATGCTAACAAGTTGTCCAGTCCCTGAGGCAGCAAAGCAGCCCCAAACCATGATGCTCCCTCCACCAGACTTTACAGTTGGGATGAGGTTTTGATGTTGGTGTGCTGTGGCTTTTTCCCTCTACTCATAGTGTTGTGTGTGTTCCTTCCAAACATCACAACTTTAGTTTCATCTGTCCACAGAATATTTTACCAGTAGCAATGTGGAACATCCAGGTGGTCTTTTGCGAACTTCAGACATGCAGAAATGTTGTTGTTTTTTGGACAGCAGTGGCGTCTTCTATGGTGTCCTCCCATGAACACCATTCTTCTTTAGTGTTTTACATATTGTAGACTCGTCAACAGAGATGTTAGCATCTTCCAGAGATTTCTGTAAGTCTTTAGCTTACACTCTTCATAAACTCATTGAGCATTCTGCGCTGTGCTCTTGCAGTCATCTTTTCAGGACGGACACCCCCAGGGAGAGTAGCAACAGTGCTGAAATGTCTCCATTTATAGACAATTTGTCTTACCGTGGACTGACTTTTAGAGATACTTTTGTAACCCTTTCCAGCTTTATGCAAGGCAACAATTCTTAATCTTAGGTCTTCTGGGATCTCTTTTGATCGAGGCATGGTTCACAACAGGCAATGCTTCTTGTGAATAGCAAAATCAAATTTTGTGAGTGTTTTTTATTGGCCAGAGCAGCTCTAACCAACATATCCAATCTTGTCTCATTGATTGGACTCCAGGTTAGCTTACATCTGGCTCCAATTAGCTTTTGTCATTAGCCTAAGGGTTCACATACTTTTCCCAACCTACACTGAGAATGTTTAAATGATGTATTCAATGTTGACAAGTTGTTATTAGTTTAAGCACACTGGGTTTGTCTATTGTTGTGACTTAGTTGGAGATCAGATCAAATTTTAGGTCAAATTTATGGAGAAATCCAGGAAATTCCAAAGGGTTCACATACTTTTTCTTGCCACTGTAGATGCTTATCAAGCGTGATGATTCAAAATGTTGAGTAAATGTAAAGAGAAGAAGAGAGCTGAGTCATACTGGATGTCCAGATGAGAGATGTCTAATGAGCTCTGAAGACAGGGTCCCAGGGGCCAGATGAGAGATGTCTAATGAGCTCTGAATACAGGGTCCCAGGGGCCAGATGAGAGATGTCCAATGAGCTCTGAAGACAGGGTCCCAGGGGACCAGATGAGAGATGTCCAATGAGCTCTGAAGACAGGGTCCCAGGGGGGCAGATGAGAGATGTCCAATGAGCTATGAAGAGAGAGTCCTAGAGAGCTTGGTTCAATGGAGATGACGACAACGAAAGCACAAGTGTGGTTTCTGATTTGATGAGGCGAAATGTAACGGGAAACAGCGAGAACGAGCACCAAAAACAGTTCCAAAGTCACTCCCAGCTCAGATGAATCAGGTAAACTAGCAATGTAATGTGTCTGAATTTTAATGACGCCAAGTCAGAAAAAGGCTGAATCACGACACGCCCAATCAAAAACTCAATGAACTCGCCTTCCCCAAAAGAGTTCAAACGTCTCCGTTTTCTTAAAAGGAAAAAAGAACGAGATCAACTGAAGCCAGAGCGAAAACTGTGTTCTTCTCTCATCTTTCCATCTGTGAGGCCCTGCCCAGGGTTTCTCATTGCCTTTGTGTTACAGTAGCACATCATTAGAGAGGGAGTTCAGAGAGG
>NC_060190.1:75211365-75241365 GCF_021184085.1 Oncorhynchus gorbuscha | reverse complement strand
CGATAGAAATTAGCGAAACCTAAAAAAAGCGCTGCAACTCGACACGTGACCTTGGAACGGGCCAATCACTGACAGCTTGGACCTTAGCGGAATCCATCTGAATGCCTTCAGCGGAAATAACGGAACCGAGAAAAGTAACGGAGGAGACATGAAAAGAGCACTTCTCAGCCTTCACGTAGAGACAATTCTCTAAAAGGCGCTGTAGAACACGTCGAACGTGCTGAACATGAATCTCGAGTGACGGTGAAAAATCAGGATATCGTCAAGATAGACAAAAACAAAGATGTTCAGCATGTCTCTCAGAACATCATTAACTAATGCCTGAAAAACAGCTGGCGCATTGGCGAGACCAAACGGCAGAACCCGGTACTCAAAATGCCCTAACGGAGTGTTAAACGCCGTTTTCCACTCGTCCCCCTCTCTGATGCGCACGAGATGGTAAGCATTACGAAGGTCCAACTTAGTAAAGCACCTGGCTCCCTGCAGAATCTCGAAGGCTGATGACATAAGGGGAAGCGGATAACGATTCTTAACCGTTATGTCATTCAGCCCTCGATAATCCACGCAGGGGCGCAGAGTACCGTCCTTCTTCTTAACAAAAAGAACCCCGCCCCGGCCGGAGAGGAAGAAGGCACTATGGTACCGGCGTCAAGAGACACAGATAAATAATCCTCGAGAGCCTTACGTTCGGGAGCCGACAGAGAGTATAGTCTACCCCGAGGAGGAGTGGTCCCCGGAAGGAGATCAATACTACAATCATACGACCGGTGAGGAGGAAGGGAGTTGGCTCGGGACCGACTGAAGACCGTGCGCAGATCATGATATTCCTCCGGCACTCCTGTCAAATCGCCAGGTTCCTCCTGAGAAGTGGGGACAGAAGAAATGGGAGGGATGGCAGACATTAAACACTTCACATGACAAGAAACGTTCCAGGATAGGATAGAATTACTAGACCAATTAATAGAAGGATTATGACATACTAGCCAGGGATGACCCAAAACAACAGGTGTAAAAGGTGAACGAAAAATCAAAAAGAAATAGTCTCACTGTGGTTACCAGATACTGTGAGAGTTAAAGGTAGTGTCTCAAATCTGATACTGGGAAGATGACTACCATCTAAGGCAAACATGGGCGTAGGCTTGTCTAACTGTCTGAAAGGAATGTCATGTTTCCGAGCCCATGCTTCGTCCATGAAACAACCCTCAGCCCCAGAGTCAATCAAGGCACTGCATGTAGCACCCGAACCGGTCCAGCGTAGATGGACCGACATAGTAGTACAGGATCTAGATGAAGAGACCTGAGTAGTAGCGCTCACCAGTAGCCCTCCGCTTACTGATGAGCTCTGGCCTTTACTGGACATGAATTGACAAAATGTCCATCAAATCCGCAATAGAGGCACAGGCGGTTGGTGATCCTCCGTTCCCTCTCCTTGGTCGAGATGCGAATACCTCCCAGCTGCATGGGCTCAGTCTCTGAGCCAGAGGAGGGAGATGGTTGCGATGCGGAGCAGGGAAACACCGTTGACGCGAGCTCTCTTCCACGAGCTTGGTGACGAAGATCTACCCGTCGTTCTATGCGGATGGCGAGAGCAATCAAAGAGTCCACACTGGAAGGAACCTCCCGAGAGAGAATCTCATCTTTGACCACTGCGTGGAGTCCCTCCAGAAAACGAGCGAGCAGCGCCGGCTCGTTCCAGTCACTAGAGGCAGCAAGAGTGCGAAACTCTATAGAGTAATCCGTTATGGATCGATCACCTTGGCATAGGGAAGCCAGGGCCCTAGAAGCCTCCCTACCAAAAACTGAACGGTCAAAAACCCGAATCATCTCCTCTTTAAAGTTCTGGTAATTGTTAGAACAATCAGCCCTTGCCTCCCAGATAGCTGTGCCCCACTCTCGAGCCCGGCCAGTAAGGAGTGAAATGACGTAAGCAACCCGAGCTCTCTCGCTAGAGTATGTGTTGGGTTGGAGAGAGAACACAATATCACACTGGGTGAGAAAGGAGCGGCACTCCGTGGGCTGCCCGGAGTAGCAAGGTGGGTTATTAACCCTAGGTTCCGGAGGCTCGGCAGGCCAGGAAGTAACAGGTGGCACGAGACGAAGACTCTGGAACTGTCCAGAGAGGTCGGAAACCTGAGCGGCCAGGTTCTCCACGGCATGGCGAGCAGCAGACAATTCCTGCTCGTGTCTGCCGAGCATGGCTCCTTGGATCTCGACGGCAGTGTTACGAGCATCTGTAGTCGCTGGGTCCATTCTATGGTCGGATCCTTCTGTTATGCAGGTGAATGAGGACCCAAAAGCGACTTGGCGAAAACAGAGTTTTTAATCCAGTAAAGTAACTTTACAATCAAAAGGCATAATTCTACTCGTAATGACGAGAACAGACTGGAGACTTGATCAAGAACTGCAGGTTGCCTCGGGAAGGCACTTGAACGTAGCAGACTCAGACACCTGCTCACCACGCAGCATCTGAGGGAAACACGACACGACAGGGCGATACATAGACACAGCACGGTGAACAATAGACAAGGATCCGACAAGGCAGAAACGGAAAACAAGGGGAGAAATAGGGACTCTAATCAGGGAAAAGGATAGGGAACAGGTGTGGGAAGACTAAATGATTGATTAGGGGAATAGGAACAGCTGGGAGCAGGAACGGAACGATAGAGAGAAGAGAGAGAGGAAGAGAGAGAGAAAAAGGGGAACGAACCTAAAAAGACCAGCAGGGGGAAAACGAACAGAGGGAAAAGCAAAATGACAAGACAATCTAAGACAAAACATGACAGTAAGGTCTACTACACCTGTTGTATTCAGCATTTCACTGTAAGGTCTACTACACCTATTGTATTCAGCATTTCACTGTAAGGTCTACTACACCTGTTGTATTCAGCATTTCACTGTAAGGTCTACTACACCTGTTGTATTCAGCATTTCACTGTAAGGTCTACTATACCTGTTGCATTCGGCATTTCACTGTAAGGTCTACTACACCTGTTGTATTCAGTATTTCACTGTAAGGTCTACTACACCTGTTGTATTCAGCATTTCACTGTAAGGTCTACTACACCTATTGTATTCAGCATTTCACTGTAAGGTCTACTACACCTGTTGTATTCGACATTTCACTGTAAGGTCTACTACACCTGTTGTATTCAGCATTTCACTGTAAGGTCTACTACACCTGTTGTATTCATCATTTCACTGTAAGGTCTACTACACCTGTTTTATTCAGCATTTCACTGTAAGGTCTACTACACCTGTTGTATTCAGCATTTCACTGTAGTTCCTCAGACCCGTCCTTGGTCGGCAGGATCACTGGAAAGATACAAGCAGTCCCAGCAACTGATGCCAACTGATGCCAGCTGATGCCAGCTGATGCCAGCTGATGCCAACTGATGCCAGCTGATGCCAGCTGATGCCAACTGATGCCAGCTGATGCCAGCTGATGCCAGCTGATGCCAACTGATGCCAACCGATGCCAACTGATGCCAACTGCGTCACTGAATCCAACATAAGAAGCTAGGTAGCTACCAAGAACTTTCCAATATACTCTTATTAAACAATAAACTTTCCAAACAAACAAAACCGAGCTCTTCCCCATTGGTAACACGCATTGGTAACACGCACACGCATTGGTAACACGCATTGGTAACACACATTGATAACACGCATTGATAACACGCATTGATAACACGCATTGGTAACACGCATTGGTAACACGCATTGATAACACGCATTGGTAACACGCATTGGTAACACGCATTGGTAACAACATTGGTAACAATAATTGGTAACACACATTGGTAACACACATTGGTAACACACATTGATAACACACATTGGTAACACACATTCATTGTAACAACATACCGCTATTACTACCAGGTACATGTTGTTATTACAGATAACTACAATACTTGTTAGTATAATTACACTGTAACAACTGTAATAAGGACCCCTTACAATTCAGTGTTGGAGATTGTCAGGAGGAGAGGAGAGAGAGAGAGAGAGAGAGAGAGAGAGAGAGATTACATGGAGGAGCAGAGAGAGAGAGAGAGGGAGAGAGAGAGAGATTACATGGAGGAGCAGAGAGAGAGAGAGAGAGAGGGAGAGAGAGATTACATGGAGGAGCAGAGAGAGAGAGAGAGAGAGGGAGAGAGAGAGAGAAAGAGAGAGAGAGAAAGAGAGAGAAAGAGAGAGGCAGAGAGAGAGAGGCAGAGAGAGAGAGGCAGAGAGAGAGAGAGAGAGAGATTACATGGAGGAGCAGAGAGAGAGAGAGAGAGAGAGAGAGAGAGAGAGAGAGAGAGAGAGAGAGAGATTACATGGAGGAGCAGAGAGAGAGAGAGAGAGAGAGAGAGAGAGAGAGAGAGAGAGAGACAGACAGAGAAAGAGAAAGAGAGAAAGAGAGAAAGAGAGAAAGAGAGAGAGAGAAAGAGAGAGAGAGAGAAAGGAGAGAGCTGAAGGTTTCAGCGTTTCCTATCAAGTCCCTTTTTGAGCCTCTGCTGAAGGATATGACAACCCTGTCGTTGCCATGGATACAGGCCATCGAGACAAGATGCATGAAGCCCATTACTTACAAATCAGTTCGACACACACAAACACATGAACGCATCACTTCATAAACAAATAGTGTGAAATGTCTGAACAAATATTTTGCAACATAAATATATCATATATGTCAAATGCTAGATTCATATTATGATCGAAAGTGAGGATTACCTCAAGATACCAAAGTACTGAGACACCATCTATCACTACCACTACTACTGAGGATGTGATTAAATACTGAGACAACATCTATCACTACCACTACTGCTGAGGATGTGATTAAATACTGAGACAACATCTATCACTACCACTACTACTGAGGATGGGATTAAATACTGAGACAACATCTATCACTACTGCTGAGGATGGGATTAAATACTGAGACAACATCTATCACTACTGCTGAGGATGGGATTAAATACTGAGACAACATCTATCACTACTGCTGAGGATGGGATTAAATACTGAGACAACATCTATCACTACTACTGCTTCGGATGGGATTAAATACTGAGACAACATCTATCACTACTGCTGAGGATGGGATTAAATACTGAGACAACATCTATCACTACCACTACTGCTGAGGATGGGATTAAATACTGAGACAACATCTATCACTACCACTACTGCTGAGGATGGGATTAAATACTGAGACAACATCTATCACTACTGCTGAGGATGGGATTAAATACTGAGACAACATCTATCACTACTGCTGAGGATGGGATTAAATACTGAGACAACATCTATCACTACTACTGCTGCGGATGGGATTAAATACTGAGACAACATCTATCACTACTGCTGAGGATGGGATTAAATACTGAGACAACATCTATCACTACTGCTGAGGATGGGATTAAATACTGAGACAACATCTATCACTACTGCTGAGGATGGGATTAAATACTGAGACAACATCTATCACTACCACTACTGCTGAGGATGGGATTAAATACTGAGACAACATCTATCACTACCACTACTGCTGAGGATGGGATTAAATACTGAGACAACATCTATCACTACCACTACTGCTGAGGATGGGATTAAATAATGAGACAACATCTATCACTGCTGCTGAGGATGGGATTAAATACTGAGACAACATCTATCACTACTGCTGAGGATGGGATTAAATACTGAGACAACATCTATCACTACTGCTGAGGATGGGATTAAATACTGAGACAACATCTATCACTACTGCTGAGGATGGGATTAAATACTGAGACAACATCTATCACTACTGCTGAGGATGGGATTAAATACTGAGACAACATCTATCACTACTGCTGAGGATGGGATTAAATACTGAGACAACATCTATCACTACTGCTGAGGATGGGATTAAATACTGAGACAACATCTATCACTACTGCTGAGGATGGGATTAAATACTGAACAAGTCGTCAGTGTGTGATTAAATCATGGCAGGTTTGAGACCAAACAATAAAGAGGGAAACATGAGTACTGTAACTCGGTCCATTCCCAGTTGGGTAGAATGAGGAGATTAGAGGATTAGCTGCTTGCTTTCACATTTACATACATATCTTATTTAGTTTTTTTTATTTTTAAATGTCAACTCAGTGAATCATATGGTATCAATACAGATTGTACCGTGTGTTAACCAAGTTCAAGCTATGACAATACAGATTGTACCGTGTGTTAACCAAGTTCAAGCTATGACAATACAGATTGTACTGTGTGTTAACCAAGTTCAAGCTATGACAATACAGATTGTACCGTGTGTTAACCAAGTTCAAGCTATGACAATACAGATTGTACCGTGTGTTAACCAAGTTCAAGCTATGACAATACAGATTGTACCGTGTGTTAACCAAGTTCAAGCTATGACAATACAGATTGTACCGTGTGTTAACCAAGTTCAAGCTATGACAATACAGAAGGTCAACTAAATTCAAGCTACAGTATTATATGGTACAGACTGTATACTAGTATAGCGCAACTGCTGTAGATTCAATGGGAAGAGGAGGCAAGACTGCTGAAAGATGGTTAAGTGAGTTGTTTTGCCAAAGGGGCAGGTTCTTCATTTTAGGCTGTGTAGAGAAGTGATGTGTGGTTGTGTGTTTGTGTGAGGTTCTAAATGGTTCTACCTGGTACCCCTGATTCTATCTGGTTCTATCCGGTTCTACCTGATTCTACCTGATTCTATCTGGTTCTACATGGTACTACCTGGATCTACATGGTTCTACATGGTTTCGCATAGTTCTACCTGGTTCTATATGCTACCAAAATAAATATATATATATCCAGTCTCCAGTGATTGGCTCATTCATCCCCCCTCCTCTCCTCTGTAACTATTCGTTGCCGTAAATGAGAATGTGTTCTCAGTCAACTTACCTGGTAAAATAAGGGTTAAAAAAAGGATATATATATATATATATATAAGGGTTAAATAATAAGGGTTAAAAAAAGGATATATATATATATATTTTTTTTTTTTTTTTTTTTTTAACCCTTATTTTACCAGGTAAGATATATATATATATTTTTTTCTTAACCCTTATTTTACCAGGTAAGTTGACTGAGAACACATTCTCATTTACGGCAACGAATAGTTACAGAGGAGAGGAGGGGGGATGAATGAGCCAATCACTGGAGACCCCGGGCTGGGACCATCACTGCATGGATCATCACAGGAGGCCCCAGGCTGGGGACCGTTAGAAGAGACCCCGGACTGGGGCCCGTCGTGGCAGGTTCCGGACTGTGGCCCGTCGTGGCAGGTTCCGGACTGTGGCCCGTCGTGGCAGGTTCCGGACTGTGGCCCGTCGTGGCAGGTTCCGGACCGTGGCCCGTCGTGGCAGGTTCCGCACCGTGGCCCGTCGTGGCAGGTTCCGGACTGTGGCCCGTCGTGGCAGGTTCCGGACTGTGGCCCGTCGTGGCAGGTTCCGGACTGTGGCCCGTCGTGGCAGGTTCCGGACTGTGGCCCGTCGTGGGAGGTTCCGGACTGTGGCCCGTCGTGGGAGGTTCCGGACTGTGGCCCGTCGTGGCAGGTTCCGGACTGTGGCCTGTCGTGGCAGGTTCGGGACTGGGGCCCGTCGTGGCAGGTTCCGGACTGTGGCCCGTCGTGGGAGGTTCCGGACTGTGGCCCGTCGTGGGAGGTTCCGGACTGTGGCCCGTCGTGGCAGGTTCCGGACTGTGGCCCAACGTTGCAGGTTACGGACTGTGGCCCATCGTGGCAGGTTCTGGACTGTGAACTGTCGCCGGATGCTCTGGACTGGGTACTGTCGCTGGACGCTCTAGACTGCCAAGGCGCACTGTAGACCTGCGTGGTGCCGGCACTGGTGGTACTGGTCTGGTGACACGCAACTCAGGGCAAGTGCGGGGAGCAGGCACAGGACGCACTGGTCTGTGCAGACTCACCGGAGACACAGTACGCAGAGCCGGCGCAGGATATCCTGGTCCAAGGAGGTACACTGGAGACCAGGAGCACTGAGCCGGCACCTTCCTTCCTGGCTGGATGCTCATTCTAGCCCGGCCAATACGAGGAGCTGGAATAGAACGCACCGGGCTAGAATAGTGGAGACACCGTGCGCTCCACCTCATAACATGGTGCCTGACCAGTTACACGCTCCCCACGGTAAGCACCAGGAGTTGGCTCAGGTCTCCTACCTGACTCATGCAATCTCCTCGTGTGCCTCCCCCCCCTCCCCAAAAAGATCTTGGGGCTGCCTTTCGGGCTTCCGTGCTAGCCATGTACCTTCATATCTTCCCTGTTCCTCTATTCTCCTGTATTTCTCCTCGTAGTATCGCCGTTCCGCTTTCACTACCTCGAACTCATCCTTAGGAAGCCGATACTCCCCCGGCTGTGTCCAGGGTCCTGCTCCATCTAATATCTCCTCCCAGGTCCATTTCCCCATTAATCGCTGTTCCTCCTTTTCACGCTGCTTGGTCCTGGTTTGGTGGGTTGTTCTGTCACGTTCGTGGTATAGAGGAGACCAAGGCGCAGCGTGATGAGAATATACATTCCTCTTTAATGAAAGAAAGAACACTAAACATACTATATAAAACGAACATGCCGCTATGATAAACCGAGCGCTGACACAGGCAACTACACATAGACAATAACCCACCAACTATCCATATGCATATGGTTACCTAAATATGGTCCCCAATCAGGGGACAACGACAAACAGCTGCATCTGATTGAGAACGAATCTTTGGCAACCATAGACATAAAAACACCTAGACTGGTGAAACCCACATAAACATACAAAAACCCTAGACAGGACAAAAACACATATATCACCCTGACATAACCAAAATAATAAAGAAAACAAAGATAACTAAGGTCAGGGCGTGACAGCAATGTGATTGTAAAGTTAACGTAAAGGTAAGTAATATTACACCAATGTTAAAAAGTAACGCTTTATATTACTCTGTTACTCATTAAAGTGATCTGATTACTGTAAAAATGAGAGAGAAAAAAAAGAGGTCTTTGCAATTACCATCATATTGAGGTGCTAATTCCCTCTTGGCCCCTGAGAGCTGCCAGCTGGGAAACCATAACAGAGCAGAGTTTCCTTGAAAAGCTTGAACAAGCTCCTTGTGGCTGAGACCGCGGATTGTCTTTAGACTTGTGGCAGACCAAAACCCTACTGTTTGTTGCTGTTTCCATCTACCCTGCGACCTGCCCTGTCCGGAACTGTGTGGAGTACCGCGTACCGCGGAACTGTGTGGAGTACCGCATGCCAATCGAAGCCGATGGGAGAAACAGAGAGGACAGTGTTTCTCTATCACAGGTGAAGGATCTTTTAAACTGGCAGAAAATATTCTACAAGCAGTTGTTACAACAACAGAAAAATAGCTTTGAGAGCTGACATCAGCACTGTCTTCGAATCATTATTAAAAGGTGACAGGGAAACCAGACTTGAGTGACAATTCAGGAGCAATAATATCATTTCAGACGGGAAGTGGTGTTGGAGGGCCAGTAGGAGGCACTCTGGTCTAAAAAAAATATCTTAAAAAATGCCCCATTGCAGTGATTGGGGACATTGCCCTATGGAGGTTGCTGTATTTCAGATGGGACGATAAACGGGTGTCCTGACTCCCATTGGTGTTAACCCCGGTGTCTTGGCTAAATTTCCAATCTGGCCCTCATACAATCATGGCCACCTAATCATCCCCAGCTTCCAATTGGTACATATTCCCCAGGTCGTTGAAGTAAATGAGAATGTGCTCTCAGTCAACTTACCTGGTAAAAAAAAGGGTCAAATCGTGGATAGCATACCAGAGTCTTCACATGAAAACTGGGCTCTGTCTGAGGAGAAAGTAAGACAAATTGTCAGACAAGAGCTGCATGTGGATCACAGGAAGATTGAGATGAAGCCACGCCCACAGGTCTGGAAAAACCTGTAGCCACGGTGACCGACCCAGGCCGATAGTGGTCATGTTCCTAAGGTTTAAGGACAAGATGGCTTAACGTGGACTAGGTCGAAAAAATAACTTATCCCATCCATGAAAATTGTAAGGAGTGAGAGAACCTTCCGGGTCAGTAGCTTCAGACCCACATCACACAAACACCAATTGACCCTCACAAGAACAATATTCTTGTAATGCTTTGTGTCTTTTAAAAACAAATGTCTATCTCTGATAAAGTACCCAGGAAAGGGTCAAAAAATAGTCCATATTAATGTACTCTATACATTCGGAAAGTATTCAGACAACTTGACTATTTCTACATTGTGTTACATTTCATCCTTATTCTAAAATAGATTTAAAAAAATATTATCTTCATCAATCTACAGACAATACCCCGTAATGACAAAGCAAAAAACAGGCTTTTAGAAAAAAAAATCAAATGTATTATAAAATTAAACACTGAAATATCATATAAGTATTCAGACCCCTTACTCAGTACTAGCACATAAAGGCTGCTGTATATATACATAGACATGAAATCATCACTGGCCACTTTAATAAATGGAACACCAGTCATTTGAATAATGTCTACATATCTATGCATTACTCATCTCATATGTATTACTGTATTCTACACTATTTTACTGTATCTTTGTCTATGTATTACTCATCTCATATGTATTACTGTATTCTACACTATTCTACTGTATCTTAGTCTATGTATTACTCATCTCATATGTATTTACTGTATTCTACACTATTCTACTGTATCTTTGTCTATGTATTACTCATCTCATATGTATTACTGTATTCTACACTATTCTACTGTATCTTAGTCTATGTATTACTCATCTCATATGTATTACTGTATTCTACACTTTTCTACTGTATCTTTGTCTATGTATTACTCATCTCATATGTATTACTGTATTCTACACTATTCTACTGTATCTTAGTCTATGTATTACTCATCTCATATGTATTACTGTATTCTACACTTTTCTACTGTATCTACTGTATCATATGTATTTGTACACTATTCTACTGTATTACTCTCATCTCATATGTATTACTGTATTCTACACTTTTCTACTGTATCTTTGTCTATGTATTACTCATCTCATATGTATTACTGTATTCTACACTATTCTACTGTATCTTTGTCTATGTATTACTCATCTCATATCTCATATGTATTACTGTATTCTACACTATTCTACTGTATCTTAGTCTATGCCGCTCTGACATTGCTCGTCCATATATTCAGACTCTTTACTCGGTACTTTGTCGAAGCACCTTTGGCAGCGATTACAGCCTGGAGTCTTCTTGGGTGTGACGCTACAAGCTTGGCACACCTGTATTTTGGGGAGTTTCTCCCCTTCTTCTCTGCAGATCCTCTCTAACTCTGTCAGATTGGATTGGAAGTGTTGATGCACAGCTATTTTTCAGGTCTCACCAGAGATGTTAGATCGGGTTCAAGTCATGTGTAGATTGATGAGGGGGAAAAAAACATTAATTTAATCAATTTTAGAATAAGGCTGTAACGTAACAAAATGTGGAAAAAGGGAAGTGGTCTGAATACTTTCTGAATGCCCTGTTTATACAAATGATGTGGACAATAGTGTATTTGGCTATTTCAGCCACACCCCTTGCTGAAAGGTGTATGAAATCAATCACACAGTCATGAAATCTCCAGAGACAAACATTGGCAGTAGAATGGCCTTACTAAGGAGCTCAGTGACTTTCAACTTGGCAAGGTCATAGGATGCCACCTATCCAACAAGTCAGTTCGTAAAGTTTCTGCCCTGCTAGAGCTGCCCCGGGCAACTATAAGAGCTGTTATTGTTAAGTGGAAATGGCTCGGCCGCGAAGTGGTAGGCCACACAAGCTCGTAAAAATAAAATAGTCTGTCCGCGGTTGCAACACGGACTACCGAGTTCCAAACTGCCTCTGGAAGCAACGTCAGCACATTAACTTTGTAAGTCGCTCTGGATAAGAGCGTCTGCTAAATGACTTAAATGTAAATGTTAACTGTTACTCTGGAGTGTCATGAAATTAGTTTCCATGGCTGAGCAGCTTCACACAAGCCTAAGATCAACTTGCGCAATACCAAGCGTCTACTAGAGCGGTGTAAAGCTCACCGCCATTGCACTCTGGAGCAGTGGAAACACATTCTCTGGAGTGATGAATCACACTTCACCATCTGGCAGTCCAATGGACGAATCTGGGTTTGGCGGATGCCAGGAGAACACTACATGACCATACTTTTGGTAATGTAATGTAATGTAGTGTAATGTAGTGTATGTGTATGTGGCCTTAGAAATAAGGTTTATGAAATCAGTAACTTGATAACATTCATATATTGGCCATCTCTGAGACTCACTTAGATAATTATTCCGACGACACAGCAGTAACAATACAGGAATATAACATCCACAGAAGAGACAGGAATGCCTTTGGCGGAGGTGTTGCTGTGTATGTTCAGAGCCATATTCCTGTCAAGCTGAGAGAGGATCTAATGTCTAATGCTGTTGAAGTGTTGTGGTTGCAGGTTCTCCTTCCTCTCCTTCTAAAGCCTCTTCCTTTGGGGCGCTGCTATAGGCCACCAAGTGCTAACTTCATTATCGGGATAATATGTGTGCAATGTTTGATCATGTGTGTGATGTTAACAGAGAGGTCTATTTTCTTGGTGACCTGAATATAGACTGGTTTTCTTCAAGCTGTCCGCTTATTAGAAAGCTGCTCACTGTAACCAGTGTCTGTAATCTGGTTCAGGTTATTAATCAACCCACTCAACAGGAAGCTTCTCACTGTAACCAGTGTCTGTAATCTGGTTCAGGTTATTAATCAAATCAACCTACTGTAACCAGTGTCTGTAATCTGGTTCAGGAAGCTCCTCACTGTAACCAGTGCCTGTAATCTGGTTCAGGTTATTAATCAACAGGAAGCTTCTCACTGTAACCAGTGTCTGTAATCTGGTTCAGGTTATTAATCAACCCTCTCAACAGGAAGCTTCTCACTGTAACCAGTGTCTGTAATCTGGTTCAGGTTATTAATCAACCTACCAGGGTGTTTACAAACACTACAGGAACAAGATCATCCATTGATGTAAAGCAGCTAAAAGTAGAGAGACTGACTGCATCAATTCTTGTTTTTATAAGAAACATTAATGTGTTGAAAATCCCAAATTGTTTGCATAGTCAACTTACACACACACTTACCCCACCAGACATGCCACCAGGGGTCTTTTCACAGTCCCCAAATCCAGAACAAATTCAAGAAAAAATACAGTATTATATAGAGACATTATTGCATGGGACTTCCTTCCATCTCATACTGATCAAATGAACAGCAAACCTGGTTTCAAAAAACAGATGAAGCAACACCTCACGGCACAACGCCTCTCCCCTATTGGACCTAGATAGTGTGTGTGTGTTGATATGGAGGCTATTGGACCAAGATAGTGTGTGTGTGTGTTTATATGGAGGCTATTGGACCTAGATAGTGTGTATGTATGTGTTGATATCTAGGCTACATGTTGCCTTTAAAAAATGTATGTAGTTCCGTTATGGAGCTGTTCTTGTCTATTAAAAATGTTCTGTATTATATCATGTTTTGTGAGTTCTGTGTTCTGTGCTCTGTGCTCTGTGCTCTGTGCTCTGTGCTCTGTGTTCTGTGTTCTGTGTTCTGTGTTCTGTGTTCTGTGTTCTGTGTTCTGTGTTCTGTGTTCTGTGTTCTGTGGACCCCAGGAAGAGTAGCTGCTGCTATCGCAACAGCCAATGGGGATACTAATAAAACCAGCCAGGTCACCCGTGATCCAAGTCAGTATTCGATATCCGTCCATGTCTGAGGTCCTCGGGAGATGACATGGAGACCGGCCACTAGGGGGCAACAGTGATCGCTGATAGGTTTGGAACAACTTTGAAATTTGACGTTTGAAAGACATAGATGATTGTTTAATTTTGACGTGAGACTGTGAGAGCTAGTTGGATAGAATACCAATAACAGACCAGTGGTAATAGTGCAGTTTCCCCTGAAAGGTTTATGTTCTATGAAATGTGACAGAGAGAAAAGTGGTGCAGTTTTATAGCTAATCTCATACTATTTAATACCTAATGAGGCTAAGAGGAAAGGTTGCTGTTTTAGAGCTATTTTGATGCTATTGTATACATTATGGAACGAGGCTGAGAGAAAATTTTGTTTTTAAGCTAATTTTCTCTAATTATAAACTTGATTTTCATGTTCATATGCTATCTGGGGGGCCTGACCTCCGGGGGGACCCCAACACAAAACAAATAAAACCTTGCAAGAGAGAGAGAGAGAGACTGAGAGCGAGACGGGCAGAGAGAGAGGGAGAGCGAGACAGGCAGAGAGAGAGAGAGCGAGACAGGCAGAGAGAGAGAGCGAGACAGGCAGAGAGAGAGAGAGAGCGAGACAGGCAGAGAGAGAGAGATAGAGAGAGCGAGACAGGCAGAGAGAGAGAGAGAGAGACAGGCAGAGAGAGAGAGAGAGCGAGACAGGCAGAGAGAGAGAGAGAGAGAGCGAGACAGGCAGAGAGAGAGAGAGAGCGAGACAGGCAGAGAGAGAGAGAGAGAGCGAGACAGGCAGAGAGAGAGAGAGAGAGCGAGACAGGCAGAGAGAGAGAGCGAGACAGGCAGAGAGAGAGAGAGCGAGACCACAGCACCCCCAGACACATCCACACCCCCACCCCAACCAATCAACACCCCCCCACGTCAACCATGCCCACACCCCATTTAGGCCCTCTCAGATCAGACCTATGCCACTCCTGCCCACCACATGCACCCCACCCCCGCAAAGAGGGCCTCAACATGGAAGCCACACATACGCCCAGGTAGTGAGCAGGCAAACAGTCCCAAACCCCACTCTCACACTCGCCCAAGCCAATGGCATGTACCAGATGCTCAGCAGGCTCTGCTCACACTTACTGGCCTGAGGACAAACCACGAGCAACAACATTGGACACTCTATGGAACCAAAAGCCTTCACTATATCATCCTGGAATATCCAAGGCCTGAGGTCATCTGCCTTTGGCCTGAAGAGCAGAAACCCAGACTTCACCAAAGAAATCGGTAATACAGACATTGTCATCCTGCAAGAAACCTGGTATAGAGGAGACAGACCCACTGGTTGCCCTCTAGATTACAGAGAGCTGGTAGTCCCATCCACCAAACTACCAGGTGTGAAACAGGGAAGGGACTCAGGGGGTATGCTAATTTGGTATAGAGCAGACCTAACTCACTCCATTAAATTAATCAAAACAGGAACATTCTACATTTGGCTAGAAATTCAAAAGGAAATTATCCTAACAGAGAAAAATGTCCTCCTGTGTGCTACCTATATCCCCCCACTAGAATCCCCATACTTTAATGAAGACAGCTTCTCCATCCTGGAGGGGGAAATCAATCATTTCCAGGCCCAGGGACATGTACTAGTCTGTGGCGACCTAAATGCCAGAACCGGACAAGAACCTGACACCCTCAGCACACAGGGGGACAAACACCTGCCTGGAGGTGACAGCATCCCCTCCCTCATATGCCCCCCTAGGCACAACTATGACAACATAACCAACAAAAACGGGTCACAACTCCTGCAGCTCTGTCGCACGCTGGGTATGTACATAGTCAATGGTAGGCTTCGAGGGGACTCCTATGGTAGGTACACCTATAGCTCATCTCTTGGCAGTAGTACTGTAGACTACTTTATCACTGACCTCAACCCAGAGTCTCTCAGAGCGTTCACAGTCAAGCCCACTGACACCCCTATCAGACCACAGCAAAATCACAGTCTACTTAAACAGAGCAATACTCAATCATGAGGCATCAAAGCCAAAGGAACTGAGTAACATTAAGAAATGCTATAGATGGAAGGAATGCAGTTTGGAAACCTACCAAAAAACAATTAGGCAACAACAAATTCAATCCCTTTTAGACAATTTCCTGGGTAAAACGTTCCACTGTAATAGTGAAGGTGTAAACCTGGCAGTATATTTGACCTCTCAGCTTCCCTATCAAATCTAAAAAATCTCAAATAGAAAACCGAAGAAAATTAACAATAATGACAAATGGTTTGATGAAGAATGCAAAAATCTAAGAAAGAAATTGAGAAACCTGTCCAACCAAAAACACAAGAGACCCGGAAAACCTGAGTCTACGCCTTCACTATAGTGAATCACTAAAACAATACAGAAATACACTACGGAAAACCTGAGTCTACGCCTTCACTATGGTGAATCACTAAAACAATACAGAAATACACTACGGAAAACCTGAGTCTACGCCTTCACTATGGTGAATCACTAAAACAATACAGAAATACACTACGGAAAAAGAAGGAACAGCACATCAGAAATCAGCTCAATGTATTTTTTTTTGTACCTTTATTTTACTAGGCAAGTCAGTTAAGAACAAATTCTTATTTTTAATAACAGCCTAGGAACAGTGCCTGTTCAGGGGCAGAACAACAGATTTGTACCTTGTCAGCTCAGGGATTTGAACTTGAAACCTGTCAGTTACTAGTCCAACACTCTAACCACTAGGCTACCCTGCCGCCCCAATCCATAGACTCTAACCACTTCTGGGAAAATTGGAAAACACTAAACAAACAAAAACAAAGAATTATCTATCCAAAATGGAGATGTATGGGTAAACCACTTCTCCACACCCTGGTGTTCTGCTCTCTGGTGTTCTGCTCTCTGTAGATCCAACGCCCTGGTGTTCTGCTCTCTGTAGATCCAACACCCTGGTGTTCTGCTCTCTGTAGATCCAATACCCTGGTGTTCTGCTCTCTGTAGATCCAACACCCTGGTGTTCTGCTCTCTGTAGATCCAACACCCTGGTGTTCTGCTCTCTGTAGATTCAACACCCTGGTGTTATGCTCTCTGTAGGTCGAAAACACCCTGGTGTTCTGTTCTCTGTAGATCCAACACCCTGGTGTTCTGCTCTCTGTAGATCCAACACCCTGGTGTTCTGCTCTCTGTAGATCCAATACCCTGGTGTTCTGCTCTCTGTAGATCCAACACCCTGGTGTTCTGCTCTCTGTAGATCCAATACCCTGGTGTTCTGCTCTCTGTAGATCCAACACCCTGGTGTTCTGCTCTCTGTAGATCCAATACCCTGGTGTTCTGCTCTCTGTAGATCCAACACCCTGGTGTTCTGCTCTCTGTAGATCCAACACCCTGGTGTTCTGCTCTCTGGTGTTCTGCTCTCTGTAGATCCAACACCCTGGTGTTCTGCTCTCTGTAGATCCAACACCCTGGTGTTCTGCTCTCTATAGATCCAACACCCTGGTGTTCTGCTCTCTGGTGTTCTGCTCTCTGTAGATCCAACACCCTGGTGTTCTGCTCTCTGTAGATCCAACACCCTGATGCTCTGCTCTCTGTAGATCCAACACCCTGGTGTTCTGCTCTCTGTAGATCCAACACCCTGGTGTTCTGCTCTCTGTAGATCCAACACCCTGGTGTTCTGCTCTCTATAGATCTAACACCCTGGTGTTCTGCTCTCTGGTGTTCTGCTCTCTGTAGATCCAACACCCTGGTGTTCTGCTCTCTGTAGATCCAACACCCTGGTGTTCTGATTCAAAATGGCTGCTATCGTTTCTACTGTAACACCTAGGCCTTTAGACATGGTAAAACAGAAGTAAACTACCGTAAGATGCTTGTTCTCTTAAAGCAAGACTATTGCCTTGTTTACCTAAACAGAATCTAATCAGATAGAAAACAAGTTATAATACCAAAGCCTGTGTGTGTGTGTGTGTGTGTGTGTGTGTGTGTGTGTGTGTGTGTGTGTGTGTGTGTGTGTGTGTGTGTGTGTGTGTGTGTGTGTGTGTGTGTGTGTGTGTGTGTGTGTGTGTGTGTGTGTGTGTGTGTGTGTGTGTGTCTGTTTGTGTCTGTTTGTAAATGTAAATGTAAATGTTTGTGTGTGTGTGTGTGTATGTGTATATATGTGTGTGTGTGTGTGTGTGTGTGTGTGTGTGTGTGTGTGTGTGTGTGTGTGTGTGTGTGTGTGTGTGTGTGTGTGTGTGTGTGTGTGTGTGTGTGTGTGTGTGTGTGTGTGTGTGTGTGTGTGTGTGTGTGTGTGTGTGTGTGTGTGTGTGTGTGTGTGTGTGTGTGTGTGTGTGTGTGTGTGTGTGCGTGAGAGAGTGAGTGAGTGAGTGTGTGTGTGTGCTGAATTACCTCTCCCCATTATGTTCACCTCTCCTGATGTGAATTACCTCTCCCCATTATGTTCACCTCTCCTGATGTGAATTACCTCTCCCCATTATGTTCACCTCTCCTGATGTGAATTACCTCTCCCCATTATGTTCACCTCTCCTGATGTGAATTACCTCTCCCCATTATGTTCACCTCTCCTGATGTGAATTACCTCTCCCCATTATGTTCACCTCTCCTGATGTGAATTACCTCTCCCCATTATGTTCACCTCTCCTGATGTGAATTACCTCTCCCCATTATGTTCACCTCTCCTGATGTGAATTACCTCTCCCCATTATGTTCACCTCTCCTGATGTGAATTACCTCTCCCCATTATGTTCACCTCTCCTGATGTGAATTACCTCTCCCCATTATGTTCACCTCTCCTGATGTGAATTACCTCTCCCATTATGTTCACCTCTCCTGATGTGAATTACCTCTCCCCATTATGTTCACCTCTCCTGATGTGAATTACCTCTCCCCATTATGTTCACCTCTCCTGATGTGAATTACCTCTCCCCATTATGTTCACCTCTCCTGATGTGAATTACCTCTCCCCATTATGTTCACCTCTCCTGATGTGAATTACCTCTCCCCATTATGTTCACCTCTCCTGATGTGAATTAACCTCACTGCACCCCACTCATGTTTATTCATTTCCTCCATCACTGAGATGCTGTGTTAAAATCAATATATCTGAGTCACAAATTTTGACCACACCCTATTCCCCATAGGGCTGTGGTCAAAACGAGTACACTAAGTAGGGAATAGGGTGTCATTTGGGACACACGCTGTGCCTGTTATAAGTGCTTCCTTTTCAGTGTGTTCATGGGAAAAGGATTTGTTATTGATCGTAACCCTACTCATCGTCAGCCCGGGCGCCTCGTTTGGAATGTCGAAGTGTTAAATCACACACTGTCAAACTGTCTCTAACTTCTAATCTCTGGTTGGTTGATGGCCCTCTGATCTTTAATCTTTACAGTGGATCTACCCACCAGTGAGAGAGTGAGCTGAACCGGGGAGGTTGAGAGTAGAACGCAGTTAATTATTCTGTTAACTTCATCACATGCACATGAACTTTTCAGGACACTCAGAGAAGTTGGTAACTAAATTGCCTCCCATTCATAGCCACGGGAAAATGTTTTGAGTTGTGGGTTCTGTTGTGGGGGCTGTTTGGGGTGCTGTTTGGGGTGCTGTTGGGGGTGCTGTTGGGGGTGCTGTTTGGGGTGCTGTTGGGGGTGCTGTTGTGGGGGCTGTTGGGGTACTGTTGTTGGGGGTGCTGTTTGGGGGTGCTGTTGGGGGTGCTGTTTGGGGGTGCTGTTTGGGGTGCTGTTTGGGGTGCTGTTTGGGGTGCTGTTCGGGGTGCTGTTCGGGGTGCTTTTCAGGGTGCTGTTGTGGGTGCTGTTGTGGGTGCTGTTGGAGTTACAATAGCTATAATAAACCATTGCATGCATCTATAATCACATTTGCATAGTAGCATACAGTTGAGGAATGGCGTTTTTAAGATTTCCATACAAGGTCTTTTTTTTGCCATATCAAGCAATTCTAAATCATTTACATGACAGAAGACATTAGCAGAATATTTTTTTTAAACCACATAAATGGCCGAAGGCGTTCCCGAGTGGCGCAGCGGTCTAAGGCATCGCATCGCAGTGCTAGATGCGTCACTACAGACCTGGGTTCGATACCAGGCTGTGTCACAACTGGCTGTGATTAGGAGTCCTATAGGGCGTCGCACAACAGCGTCGTCTGGGTTAGGCGGGTAAAATACAAAAAATAACTACTCATATTAAATTAGATAAACGAGTGTCCAGCTGAGTAATAAAAACAGTCTGGTCTTGGATGTGAATAGACCAGGCCAGTGAACAAACACATAGATTGTACAATATTAAGAGGAAAACACAGTACATGTTATAGGCCACAGTAGTCTACTAAATCAACACTGACCCACAGTAGGCTACTAAATCAACACTGACCCACAGTAGGCTACTAAATCAACACTGACCCACAGTAGGCTACTAAATCAACACTGACCCACAGTAGGCTACTAAATCAACACTGACCCACAGTAGGCTACTAAATCAACACTGACCCACAGTAGGCTACTAAATCAACACTGACCCACAGTAGTCTACTAAATCAACACTGACCCACAGTAGGCTACTAAATCAACACTGACCCACAGTAGTCTACTAAATCAACACTGACCCACAGTAGTCTACTAAATCAACACTGACCCACAGTAGGCTACTAAATCAACACTGACCCACAGTAGGCTACTAAATCAACACTGACATTGACCCACAGTAGGCTACTAAATCAACACTGACCCACAGTAGGCTACTAAATCAACACTGACCCACAGTAGGCTACTAAAATCAACACTGACATTGACCCACAGTAGTCTACTAAATCAACACTGACCCACAGTAGGGTACTAAATCAACACTGACCCCCAGTAGTCTACTAAATCAACACTGACATTGACCCACAGTAGGCTACTAAATCAACACTGACCCACAGTAGGCTACTAAATCAACACTGACCCACAGTAGTCTACTAAATCAACACTGACCCACAGTAGTCTACTAAATCAACACTGACCACAGTAGTCTACTAAATCAACACTGACCCACAGTAGTCTACTAAATCAACACTGACACACAGTAGTCTACTAAATCAACACTGACCCACAGTAGTCTACTAAATCAACACTGACCCACAGTAGGCTACTAAATCAACACTGACCCACAGTAGGCTACTAAATCAACAGTGACATTGACCCAGAGTAGGCTACTAAATCAACACTGACCCACAGTAGGCTACTAAATCAACACTGACCCACAGTAGGCTACTAAATCAACACTGACCCACAGTAGGCTACTAAATCAACACTGACCCACAGTAGTCTACTAAATCAACACTGACCCACAGTAGGCTACTAAATCAACACTGACCCACAGTAGTCTACTAAATCAACACTGACCCACAGTAGTCTACTAAATCAACACTGACCCACAGTAGGCTACTAAATCAACACTGACCCACAGTAGGCTACTAAATCAACACTGACATTGACCCACAGTAGGCTACTAAATCAACACTGACCCACAGTAGGCTACTAAATCAACACTGACCCACAGTAGGCTACTAAAATCAACACTGACATTGACCCACAGTAGTCTACTAAATCAACACTGACCCACAGTAGGCTACTAAATCAACACTGACCCACAGTAGTCTACTAAATCAACACTGACATTGACCCACAGTAGGCTACTAAATCAACACTGACCCACAGTAGGCTACTAAATCAACACTGACCCACAGTAGTCTACTAAATCAACACTGACCCACAGTAGTCTACTAAATCAACACTGACCACAGTAGTCTACTAAATCAACACTGACCCACAGTAGTCTACTAAATCAACACTGACACACAGTAGTCTACTAAATCAACACTGACCCACAGTAGTCTACTAAATCAACACTGACCCACAGTAGGCTACTAAATCAACACTGACCCACAGTAGGCTACTAAATCAACAGTGACATTGACCCAGAGTAGGCTACTAAATCAACACTGACCCACAGTAGGCTACTAAATCAACACTGATCCACAGTAGGCTACTAAATCAACACTGACCCACAGTAGGCTACTAAATCAACACTGACCCACAGTAGTCTACTAAATCAACACTGACCCACAGTAGGCTACTAAATCAACACTGACCCACAGTAGTCTACTAAATCAACACTGACCCACAGTAGTCTACTAAATCAACACTGACCCACAGTAGGCTACTAAATCAACACTGACCCACAGTAGGCTACTAAATCAACACTGACATTGACCCACAGTAGGCTACTAAATCAACACTGACCCACAGTAGGCTACTAAATCAACACTGACCCACAGTAGGCTACTAAAATCAACACTGACATTGACCCACAGTAGTCTACTAAATCAACACTGACCCACAGTAGGCTACTAAATCAACACTGACCCACAGTAGTCTACTAAATCAACACTGACATTGACCCACAGTAGGCTACTAAATCAACACTGACCCACAGTAGGCTACTAAATCAACACTGACCCACAGTAGGCTACTAAATCAACACTGACCCACAGTAGTCTACTAAATCAACACTGACCACAGTAGTCTACTAAATCAACACTGACCCACAGTAGTCTACTAAATCAACACTGACACACAGTAGTCTACTAAATCAACACTGACCCACAGTAGTCTACTAAATCAACACTGACCCACAGTAGGCTACTAAATCAACACTGACCCACAGTAGGCTACTAAATCAACAGTGACATTGATCCAGAGTAGGCTACTAAATCAATAGTGACCCACAGTAGGCTACTAAATCAACACTGACCCACAGTAGGCTACTAAATCAACACTGACATTGACCCACAGTAGGCTACTAAATCAACACTGACCCACAGTAGGCTACTAAATCAACACTGACCCACAGTAGTCTACTAAATCAACACTGACCCACAGTAGGCTACTAAATCAACACTGACCCACAGTAGGCTACTAAATCAACACTGACATTGACCCACAGTAGGCTACTAAATCAACACTGACCCACAGTAGGCTACTAAATCAACACTGACCCACAGTAGTCTACTAAATCAACACTGACCCACAGTAGGCTACTAAATCAACACTGACATTGACCCACAGTAGGCTACTAAATCAACACTGACCCACAGTAGGCTACTAAATCAACACTGACATTGACCCGCAGTAGGCTACTAAATCAACACTGACCCACAGTAGTCTACTAAATCAACACTGACCCACAGTAGGCTACTAAATCAACACTGACCCACAGTAGGCTACTAAATCAACACTGACATTGACCCACAGTAGGCTACTAAATCAACACTGACCCACAGTAGGCTACTAAATCAACACTGACCCACAGTAGTCTACTAAATCAACACTGACCCACAGTAGGCTACTAAATCAACACTGACCCACAGTAGGCTACTAAATCAACACTGACATTGACCCACAGTAGGCTACTAAATCAACACTGACCCACAGTAGGCTACTAAATCAACACTGACCCACAGTAGGCTACTAAATCAACACTGACATTGACCCACAGTAGGCTACTAAATCAACACTGACCCACAGTAGGCTACTAAATCAACACTGACATTGACCCACAGTAGGCTACTAAATCAACACTGACCCACAGTAGGCTACTAAATCAACACTGACCCACAGTAGGCTACTAAATCAACACTGACCCACAGTAGGCTACTAAATCAACACTGACCCACAGTAGGCTACTAAATCAACACTGACATTGACCCACAGTAGGCTACTAAATCAACACTGACCCACAGTAGGCTACTAAATCAACACTGACATTGACCCACAGTAGGCTACTAAATCAACACTGACCCACAGTAGTCTACTAAATCAACACTGACCCACAGTAGGCTACTAAATCAACACTGACATTGACCTACAGTAGGCTACTAAATCAACACTGACCCACAGTAGGCTACTAAATCAACATTGACATTGACCCACAGTAGGCTACTAAATCAACAGTGACACAGACCCACAGTAGGCTACTAAATCAACAGTCACACAGACCCACAGTAGGCTACTAAATCAACACTGACACTGACTCACCAAATGATGACGCTACTTTGCCTGGCTACCTGAACTCCTTGCCCCTGGGCCATGTGCTAGGCCACACCCACAGACCTTAGTGTCTTCTCCGCAATAAGTCTGGATTTGAGTACCTCCCTGACGATTTCTAGAACGCAAAACACATTCTAACTGTTCTGATTGGTCCCAGAAACCGATGGGTTGGGCCAGAGACAGAACACATTAGGGTAAAGCAATGTTTTGGAAAATTCGTCATTGGGTTTGATACTCTGATTGGTTCAAGAGGATCTAATGACTTTGTTTTCGTGAAGAAAAAAAACTATTATTGTGATGTCACCATTTATGATTTGTCCGTGGAGCTCCGAGACAGGATTGTGTTGAGGTACAGATCTGGGGAAGGGTACCAAAAAATGCTTACAGCATTGAAGGTCCCCAAGAATGCAGTGGCCTCCATCATGCTTAAATGACCTTTCCTCAAGCAGGCCGCTTGGCTTGGTCAGGGAGAAGGACCTTGGTCAGGACCCTGATGGCCACTCTGACAGAGCTCCATAATTTGTCTGTGGAGATGGGAGAACCTTCCAGAAGGACAACCATCTCTGCAGCACTCCACCAATCGGGTCTTTATTGTAGAGCAGCCAGAAAGAATCCACTCCTCAGTAAAATGCACAACATCCTGCTTGGAGTTTGCGAAAAGGCACCCAAAAATTATCACACCATGAGAAACAAGATTCTCTGGTCTGATGAAACCAAGATTGAACTCTTTGGCCTGAATGCCAAAGAGGAAACCCGGTACCATCCCTACGGTGAACGATGGTGGTGGCAACATCATGCTGTGGGATGTTTTTCAGTGGCAGGGACTGGGAGACTAGTCAGGATCGAGGCAAAGAAGAATGGAGTAAAGTACAAATAGATCCTTGATGAAATCTTGCTCCAAATCTTGCTCAGGTCCTCAGACTGAGGTGAAGGTTTAACCATCCAACAGGATAACGACCAAAAAGCACCACAGCAGAGACAATGCAGGAGTGGCTTCAGGACAAGTCTCTGAATGTCCTTGAGTGGCCCAGCCAGAGCCTGGACTTGAACCTGATCGAACATCTCAGAAGAGACCTGAAAATATCTGTGCAGCAACACTCCCCATCTAACCTGACAGAGCTTGAGAGGATCTGCAGAGAAGAATGGGAGAAACTCCCCAAATACAGGTGTGCCAAGCTTGTAGCGTCATACCCTGTCATGCCTTGGTCATTGTATTTTGTGTTTTCGTCATATGTTTGGTCAGGCCAGGGTGTGACATAGGTTTATATATTGTATTTTCGTATTGGGGTTTGTAGTATTTGGGATTGCGGCTGAGTAGGGGTGTTGTATAGGCTTGGCTGCCTGAGGCGGTTCTCAATCAGAGTCAGGTGATTCTCGTTGTCTCTGATTGGGAACCATATTTAGGTAGCCTGGTTTCACTGTGTATTTTGTGGGTGATTGTTCCTGTCTCTGTGTAGTTTCACCAGATAGGCTGTAATTAGGTTTCACGTTTTGTTTGTTGTTTTGTATTTGTATAGTTATTTCATGTATCGCTCTTCCTTCATTAAAGACATGAGTAACCACCACGCTGCATTTCGGTCCGACTCTCTTTCGACAAACGAAGAACGCCGTTACATACCCAAGAAGACTCAAGGCTATAATCGCTAACAAAGTACTGAGTAAAGGGTCTGAATACTTATGTAACTGTGATATTTCCATTTTTGTTTTGTAAAATATAAATTAGCAAAAAATCCTAAAAAACATGCTATGTCATTATGGGATATTGTGTGTAGATTGATAAGGGGGGGGGGGGACAATTGAATCAATTTGAGAAGACGGCTGTAACGAAACAAAATGTGGGAAAAGTCAGGAGTTTTGAATACTTTCTGAATGTCCAGTGTGTAAAACATGATGTACAATATGTTAATGTGATATCAAACATGAAAAACTGACAGTACACTATCAAATCAAATTGTATTAGTCACAAAGGGCCGAATACCACAGGTATTTCAGCTTACAGTGAAATGCTTACTTACAAGCCCTTAGTTAACCAACAATGCAGTAGAAAAAAATATGATTAAGATTATGAAATAAAAGTAACAAGTAATTAAAGAGCAGCCGTAAAATAACAACAGGGAGACTATACAGGGGGTACTGGTACAGAGTCAATGTGGAGGCTATATACAGGGGGTACTGGTACAGAGTCAATGTGGAGGCTATATACAGGGGGTACTGGTACAGAGTCAATGTGGAGGCTATATACAGGGGGTACTGGTACAGAGTCAATGTGGAGGCTATATACAGGGGGGGGGGTGACGATGACAGGTAGACGATGACAGATAGACGATGACAGACAGACGATGACAGGTAGACGATGACAGGTAGGGTTATTTGAGGTAACATGTACAGTACTTGTAGGTAAAGTTAAAAGATAAGATAAAAGACCATGTACAACTTGATCAAAGTAGATTCATAAAACATTTCTGTAAATAAGTTTTCACTGTAAATATCCAAGTATATATTAAACTACTTCAACTTCACTTATCAATAAAGTACCACGTTAGAAAATAACTTAGATTGCAAGCATGTGTTCCTGCACTAAGTCCACTATCTTACAGAAGCGTTCTGCTGACAAAATGACGTTTTATATTTATATATTTATATATTTATATATTTATATATTCCTTTAATGGAGAAAATGAACATGATAACCCTAAAAGATTCCATGACAGAGAGATGATGACAGACAGGCGATGACAGGTAGACATGACAGGTAGACGATGACAGATAGACCATGACAGGTAGACATGACAGGTAGACGATGACAGGTAGACGATGACAGATAGACGGTGACAGGTAGACATGACAGGTAGACGATGACAGGTAGACCATGACAGACAGGCGATGACAGGTAGACCATGACAGGTAGACGATGACAGATAGACCATGACAGGTAGACGATGACAGATAGACGATGACAGAGAGATGATGACAGACAGACGATGACAGGTAGACATGACAGGTAGACATGACAGACAGATGATGACAGACAGACGATGACAGATAGACATGACAGATAGACGATGACAGATAGACGAAGACAATAGACGATGACAGATAGACGATGACAGGTAGACATGACAGGTAGACGATGACAGGTAGACGATGACAGATAGACGATGACAGGTAGACGATGACAGGTAGACGATGAAAGACAGACGATGACAGGTAGACGATGACAGGTAGACGATGAAAGACAGACGATGACAGACAGACGATGACAGATAGACGATGAAAGACAGACGATGACAGATAGACGAAGACAATAGACGATGACAGATAGACGATGACAGATAGACGATGACAGATAGACGATGACAGATAGACGAAGACAATAGACGATGACAGATAGACGATGACAGATAGACGATGACAGACAGACGATGACAGATAGACGATGAAAGACAGACGATGACAGATAGACGATGAAAGACAGACGATGACAGACAGACGATGACAGATAGACGATGAAAGACAGACGATGACAGACAGACGATGACAGATAGACGATGACAGATAGACGATGACAGACAGACGATGAAAGACAGACGATGACAGATAGACGATGACAGATAGACGATGAAAGACAGACGATGACAGGTAGACGATGACAGATAGACGATGAAAGACAGACGATGACAGGTAGACGATGACAGATAGACGATGAAAGACAGACGATGACAGATAGACGATGACAAACAAGGCACCCTATTCCCTATATAGTTCACTACTATATAGTCTACTACTTTAGGGCTCTGGTCTTTTAGGGCTCTGGTCCTGCCCCGGCATTTGGGACACAGCTTGAAACTGCGGAGCAGGAGTACCGACTTCACTGCACGCGCTCAGACCCAGGGCTGCGATTGGTTGTGACAGGGATGGCGAGTTCGAGTTTAGCCACCATCTGTGTCTGTTTCACCTCTGACCAGAGGAGAGAGGCTGGGTGTCAATGTATACCACCCCTCTGGCTCTGTGTGTGTGTGTGTGTGTGTGTGTGTGTGTGTGTGTGTGTGTGTGTGTGTGTGTGTGTGTGTGTGTGTGTGTGTGTGTGTGTGTGTGTGTGTGTGTGTGTGTGTGTGTGTGTGTGTGTGTGTGTGTGTGTGTGTGTTGCTCTACCCTGTAAGGAGTCCTGTCCATGCCATGACGTTGTCACAACTAGGGCTGGGTGATATGTCCTAAACATCATTTCTCGGGCTGATTCACAATAGATATGTACTGTATAGGTAAATCTTTTAATACAGGCCATCTAGCCTCTATCTTATAGAAATGTGGTGCAACATGGGAACGCTTAAAGGAACGTTTACATTGCTGTGAACAAGTATTTTCCCACTCTATATTTTTGCATATTTCTGATAGTGAATGTTCTCAGTGTTTGGGTTTCGACAGGCATAATGGGACGACACACGTCATCCAAAAAGTTGACGCCAAAAAAAGCACCTTGGATGATCGTCAAGACTTCTGGTAGAATGTTCTACGGACAGATGAGTCAAAAGTAGAACGTTTTGGTCAACATAGTTATGCCTGGCAAAAACCAAACACAGCATTCACAGTAAGAACCTCACACCAACGATCAAGCACGGTGGTGGTAGTGTGATGGTTTGGGGTCAGCATGGTGGTGGTAGTGTGATGGTTTGGGGTCAGCATGGTGGTGGTAGTGTGATGGTTTGGGGTCAGCATGGTGGTGGTAGTGTGATGGTTTGGGGTCAGCATGGTGGTGGTAGTGTGATGGTTTGGGGTCAGCATGGTGGTGGTAGTGTGATGGTTTGGGGTCAGCATGGTGGTGGTAGTGTGATGGTTTGGGGTCAGCATGGTGGTGGTAGTGGGATGGTTTGGGGTCAGCATGGTGGTGGTAGTGTGATGGTTTGGGGTCAGCATGGTGGTGGTAGTGTGATGGTTTGGGGTCAGCATGGTGGTGGTAGTGTGATGGTTTGGGGTCAGCATGGTGGTGGTAGTGTGATGGTTTGGGGTCAGCATGGTGGTGGTAGTGTGATGGTTTGGGGTCAGCATGGTGGTGGTAGTGTGATGGTTTGGGGTCAGCATGGTGGTGGTAGTGTGATGGTTTGGGGTCAGCATGGTGGTGGTAGTGGGATGGTTTGGGGTCAGCATGGTGGTGGTAGTGTGATGGTTTGGGGTCAGCATGGTGGTGGTAGTGGGATGGTTTGGGGTCAGCATGGTGGTGGTAGTGTGATGGTTTGGGGTCAGCATGGTGGTGGTAGTGGGATGGTTTGGGGTCAGCATGGTGGTGGTAGTGTGATGGTTTGGGGTCAGCATGGTGGTGGCAGTGTGATGGTTTGGGGTCAGCATGGTGGTGGTAGTGTGATGGTTTGGGGTCAGCATGGTGGTGGTAGTGGGATGGTTTGGGGTCAGCATGGTGGTAGTGTGATGGTTTGGGGTCAGCATGGTGGTGGTAGTGGGATGGTTTGGGGTCAGCATGGTGGTGGTAGTGTGATGGTTTGGGGTCAGCATGGTGGTGGTAGTGTGATGGTTTGGGGTCAGCATGGTGGTGGCAGTGTGATGGTTTGGGGTCAGCATGGTGGTGGTAGTGTGATGGTTTGGGGTCAGCATGGTGGTGGTAGTGTGATGGTTTGGGGTCAGCATGGTGGTAGTGTGATGGTTTGGGGTCAGCATGGTGGTGGTAGTGGGATGGTTTGGGGTCAGCATGGTGGTGGTAGTGTGATGGTTTGGGGTCAGCATGGTGGTGGTAGTGTGATGGTTTGGGGTCAGCATGGTGGTGGTAGTGTGATGGTTTGGGGTCAGCATGGTGGTGGTAGTGTGATGGTTTGGGGTCAGCATGGTGGTGGTAGTGGGATGGTTTGGGGATGCTTTGCTGCCTCAGGACCTGGACGACTTGCCTTAAAACCTGTTAGGGATGATGCGAATTTTCGCAGCTTTTCGCAGCTTTTTGTTAAAAATCGCGCAACATTTCAAAGTCCTGCTACTCATGACAGGAATATAGTATATGCATATGATACGTATGTGTGTACAGAAAACACTCTGAAGTCTCTAAAACTGGTTAAATCGTGTCTGTGGCTATAACAGAACGTGTTCAGGAGTAAAAATCCCTGGGAAAACTGTTCACCAAAAACACAAAAAAAATATTAATCCGCCAGTCAATGTATTGTTTAAGGCG
>NC_060190.1:75193865-75203865 GCF_021184085.1 Oncorhynchus gorbuscha | reverse complement strand
TGAAGAGAAGGTACTCAGTAATGTCATCACTATGCTTTAACATATGAAGAGAAGGTACTCAGTAATGTCATCACTATGCTTTAACATATGAAGAGAAGGTACTCAGTAATGTCATCACTATGCTTTAACATATGAAGAGAAGGTACTCAGTAATGTCATCACTATGCTTTAACATATGAAGAGAAGGTACTCAGTAATGTCATCACTATGCTTTAACATATGAAGAGAAGGTACTCAGTAATGTGTACTATTGGATTTGCCACTTAACTTTGTATTCAGGCTTCCTTCTTTTCACTCTGTCATTTAGGTTAGTATTGTGGAGTAACTACAATGTTGTTGATCCATCCTCAGTTTTCTCCTATTACAGCCATTAAACTCTGTAACTGTTTTAAAGTCACCATTAGCCTCATGGTAAAATCCCTGTATGGTTTCCTTCCTCTCCGGCAACTGAGTTAGGAAAGACACCTGTATCTTTGTAGTGAATGGGTGTATTGATACACCATCCAAAGTGTAATTTAATAACTTCACCATGCTCAAACAGATATTCAGTGTCTGCTTTTTTTTCTCTAAAACATCCCTGGTTGTTGTGGTTGAATCTGTGTTTGAAATTCACTGCTCGACTGAGGGACCTTACAGATAATTGTATGTGTGGGGTACAGAGATGAGGAAGTCATTAAAAAATAATATTAAACACTATTATTGCACACTGAGTCCATGCTACTTATTATGTGACTTGTTTAAGCAAATTTAGGCTTCGCATAACAGAGGGGTTAAATACTTATACAGAGAGATGACGCCGACAGTGATGGTCGCCTCACTTCAGGTCCTAACTATGCAGTTATTCGTTTTTTATGTACTATTTCTTACATTGTTAACCCAGAAAATCTCAAGTGTTATTACATACAGCAGGGAAGAATTATCGGATATAAAAGTGATGTCAACTTACCAACATTACGACCCGGAATACGTCTTTCCCGAAGCGGATGCTTTGTTCAGACCTCCACCCAGGACATGCGATCTTATCCCAGAGGCCGACCCAAAATAACGAGGAGAGGCAGACGGAGCAGCCTACTGGTCAGACTCAGAAGGCCATCCACCGCTTCCGAGCATATTATTCGCCAATGTCCAAACTCTAGACAACAAGGTGAACGAAATTAGGGCACGAGTGTCCTTCCAGAGAGACATCAGAGATTGTAACATTCTGTTTCACGGAAACACTCGCGAAACATTGTCAGAGTCGGTACAGCCACCCGCATTCTTCACGTATCGCGGCCTACAGAAACAAACCCATCTCTCTGGTAAGAAGAAGGGCGGAGGTGTATGCCTTATGATTAACGAGTCATGGTGTAATCACAACAGCATACAGGAACTCAAGTCCTTTTGTTCACCTCACCTAGAATTCCTTACAATCAAATGCCGACAGCATTATCTTCCAAGAGAATTCTCTTCGATTACGGTCACAGCCGTGTATACCCCCCCCACCCCACCCCCCAAGCAGATACTTAACCTGGAAACGATACATCCTGAGGCTGCATTTATTGTAGCTGGGGATTTTAAGCTAACCTAAGATCAATACTCCCTCAATTCTATCAGCATATCAAATGCGCAACACGAGCTGTCAGAATTCTGGATCATTGCTACTCGAACTTCCGCAATGCATACAAAAGCCATCCCTCACCCTGCCTTCGGCAAATCTGACCATGAATACATTTTGTTGCACGCAGCCTATAGACAGAAACTAAAACAGGAAATGCCTATGCTCAGGTCAATACAACGCTGGTCTGACCAATCGGATTCAACACTCCAAGATTGCTTTGATCACGTGGACTGGGATATGTTCCGGATAGCCTCAGACAACAACATTGATGTATACGCTGATTCGGTGAGCGAGTTTATTAGCATGTGCATCGGAGATGTCGTACCCGCTGCGAATATTAAAACCTTCCCTAAACCATGGATTAATGGCAGCATTCACGCAAAACTGAAATCGCAAACCACCACTTTTAATCATGACAAGGTGACCGGAAACATGACCGAATTGCCTCTGCAAGGCAATCAAACAAGCTAAGCATCAGTATAGAGACAAAGTAGAGTCACAATTCACCGGCTCAGACACAAGAGGTATGTGGCAGGGTCTACAGTCAATCACGAATTACAAAAAGAAAACCAGCCCAGTCACGGACCAGGATGCTCCCACACAGACTAAACAACTTCTTTGCTCGCTTTCAGGACAATACAGTGCCACTGACACGGCCCACTACCAAAGCCTGTGGGCTCTCCTTTCTACGTGGCCAACGTAAGTAAAAAATTTTAATGTGTTAAACCTCGCAAGGCTGCCAGCATCCTTAGCCGCATCCTCAGAGCATGAGCAGACCAGCTGGCTGGTGTGTTTACGGACATTTTCAAACAATCCCTATCCCAGTCTGCTGTCCCCACATGCTTCAATATGGCCACCATTGTTCCTATTCCCAAGAAAGTTAACTAAACTAAATGACTATCGCCCCATTGCACTCACTTCTGTGATTATGAAGTGCTTTGAGAGACTAGTCAAGGATCATATCACCTCCACCCTACCTGACACCCTAGACCCACTCCAATTTGCTTACCGCCCAAATAGGTCCACAGACGATGCAATCTCAACCACACTGCACACTGCCCTAACCCATCTGGACAAGAGGAATACCTATGTAAGAATGCTTTTCATTGACTACAGCTCAGCATTTAACACCATAGTACCCTCCAAACTCGTCATTAAGCTCAAGACCCTGGGTCTCGACCCTGCCCTGTGCAATTGGGTCCTGGACTTTCTCACGGGCCGCACCCCAGGTGGTGAGGGTAGGAAACAACATCTCCACCTCGCTGATCCTCAACACTGGGTCCCCACAAGGGTGCGTTCTCAGCCCTGTACTCCCTGTTCACCCATGACTGCGTGGCCATGCACGCCTCCAACTCAATCACCAAGTTTGCAGACGACAATACAGTGGTCGGCCTGATTACCAACAATGATGAGACGGCCTACAGGGAGGAGGTGAGGGTCCTCGGAGTGTGGTGTCAGGAAAATAACCTCACACTCAACGTCAACGAAACAAAGGAGATGATTGTGAACTTCAGGAAACAGCAGAAGGAAGAGCCTCCTATCCACATCGACTGGACAGTAGTGGAGAAGGTGGAAAGTTTTAAGTACACATCACGGACAAACTGAAATGGTCCAATCACACAGACAGCGTGGTGAAGAAGGCTTGTCATCTAACAACACTCACAAACTTTTACAGATGCAGAATCGAGAGCATCCTGTCGAGCTGTATCACCACCTGGTACAGCAATTGCACTGCCCTCAACCGCAAGGCTCTCCCAGAGGGTAGTGCGTTCTGCACAACGCATCACCAAGGCAAACTACCTGCCCTCCAGGACAACAACCACCTGAGCCACTGCCTGTTCAAACCGCTATCATCCAGAAGGCGAAGTCAGTACAGGTGCATCAAAGCTGGGACCGAGAGATTTGAGTCTGTATGTTGACAGCATCCTCTCTGTGTTAGTGATGGCTGTTTAACAGTCTGATGGCCATGAGATAGAAGCTGAATAACAGCCCTAAGCTGAATAACAGCCCTAAGCTGAATAACAGCTTCTATCTCAAGGCCATCAGACTGTTAAACAGCCACCACTAACACAGAGAGGCTGCTGCCAACATACAGACTCAAGTCTCTGGCCACTTAATAATAAATGGACTTTATAAATGGATCACTAGTCACTTTAAATAATACCACTTTAATAATGTTTACATACCCTACATTACTCATCTCATATGTTTATACTGTACTCTATACCATCTACTGCATCTTTAATCTTTAATAATGTTTACATTACTCATCTCATATGTATATACTGTACTCTATACCATCTACTGCATCTTGTTTACATATCCTACATTACTCATCTCATATGTATATACTGTACTCTATACCATCTACTGCATCTTGTTTACATATCCTACATTACTCATCTCATATGTATATACTGTACTCTATACCATCTACTGCATCTTTAATCTTTATATAATGTTTACATACCCTACATTACTCATCTAATATGTATATTCTGTACTCTATACCATCTATTGCATCTTGCCTATGCCGCACGGCCATCACTCATCCATATATTTATATGTACATATTCTTATTCACTCCTTTACATTTGTGTGTATTTGCTAGTTGTTGAGTCTGTCTGTCTGTTGTGTGTGTATTAGGTAGTTGTTGTGGAATTTGTTAGATTACTTGTTAGATATTACTGCACTGTCGAAACTAGAAGCACAAGCACTTCGCTACACTCGCATTAACATCTGCTAAACATGTATATGTGACCAATAACATCTGCTAACCATGTGTATGTGACCAATAACATCTGCAAAACATGTGTATGTGACTAATAACATCTGCTAACCGTGTGTATGTGACCAATAACATCTGATTTGATTTGACTCCAGACATTTCAGCTTTTCATTTTTTTCTATTCAAGTTGTAAACATTTCTAAAAAACATAATTCCACTTTGACATTATAGGGTAATATGTGTACAGGCCATCCCCAGAGAAAATTGGCCTCTACTGAGAGAGAATCACAAAGCTTTGTTATGCGGTTGACCATTAAAAGTAACAACCAATCTTCAAACATCTGTCTTTGGCAGTGAGGGAAATACATGTTATCCTTTTGTGGAAGAAAATAAACCTGTTATGATGATACAGAAACACCTGCATCTCTGAGAAGATGAACAAAATAGGCTGAGTCAGAAATGGCACCCTATTCCCTTTGTAGTGCACTACATTTGACCAGAACCCTATGGACCCCAGAGCCTTATGTAGTGCACTACGTTTGACCAGAGCCCTATAGACCCCAGAGCCCTATGTAGTGCACTACATTTGACCAGAGCCCTATAGACCCCAGAGCCCTATGTAGTGCACTACATTTGACCAGAGCCCTATGGACCCCAGAGCCCTATGGACCCCAGAGCCCTATAGACCCCAGAGCCCTATAGACACCAGAGCCCTATAGACCCCAGAGCCCTATGGACCCCAGAGCCCTATAGACCCCAGAGCCCTATAGACCCCAGAGCCCTATGGACCCCAGAGCCCTATAGACCCCAGAGCCCTATGGACCCCAGAGCCCTATGGACCCCAGAGCCCTATAGACCCCAGAGCCCTATGGACCCCAGAGCCCTATGTAGTGCACTACATTTGACCAGAGCCCTATGGACCCCAGAGCCCTATGAACCCCAGAGCCCTATAGACCCCAGAGCCCTATGTAGTGCACTACATTTGACCAGAGCCCTATGGACCCCAGAGCCCTATGTAGTGCACTACATTTGACCAGAGCCCTAAGGACCCCAGAGCCCTATAGACCCCAGAGCCCTATGGACCCCAGAGCCCTATAGACCCCAGAGCCCTATAGACCCCAGAGCCCTATGGACCCCAGAGCCTTATGTAGTGCACTACATTTGACAAGAGCCCTAAGGACCCCAGTGCCCTATAGACCCCAGAGCCCTATGGACCCCAGAGCCCTATGGACCCCAGAGCCCTATGGACCCCAGAGCCCTATGTAGTGCACTACATTTGACCAGACCCTATGGACCCCAGAGCCCTATGTAGTGCACGACATTTGACAAGAGCCCTAAGGACCCCAGTGCCCTATAGACCCCAGAGCCCTATGGACCCCAGAGCCCTATGGACCCCAGAGCCCTATGGACCCCATTGCCCTAAGGACCCCAGAGCCCTATGGACCCCAGAGCCCTATAGACCCCAGAGCCCTATAGACCCCAGAGCCCTAAGGACCCCAGAGCCCTATGGACCCCAGAGCCCTATGGACCCCAGAGCCCTATAGACCCCAGAGCCCTATAGACCCCAGAGCCCTATAGACCCCAGAGCCCTATGGACACCAGAGCCCTATGTAGTGCACTAGGGTGCCATTTCAGGTGAAAAAGTGTGATTAGAAGGGAACAGAGTAATTGATATTCCTCAGAGACCCTACCAGGCTCTGTCATTGGAGGAGAAAACCCCCCAATCTATGAATCAACCTCAGTAATGGAGCGACCATAACATATAAATCACACAGCAGTGGCTGAGGCCAACGCTGAAGTGTGTGTGTGTGTGTGTCTGTGTGTGTGGGGGGGGGTGTGTGTCTGTGTGCGTGTGTGTGTGTCTGCCCTGATGCTGGAACATGAATCAGGCTTGGCTAGGAGGGGAAGGCTGAGAGAGAGAGAGAGAGAGAGAGAGAGAGAGAGAGAGAGAGAGAGAGAGAGAGAGAGAGAGAGAGAGACACAATTAGACCCAACCAACTCATGAGAAAACAAAAATATAATTACTTGACACATTGGAAAGTATTAACAAAAAAACTGAACGAACTAGAATGCTATTTGGCCCTAAACAGAGAGTACACAGTGGCAGAATACCTGACCACTGTGACTGACCCAAACTTAAGGTAAGCTTAAGCACACTGTCCACAAAATGAGGTGGAAACTGAGCTGCACTTCCTGACCTCCTGCCAAATATATGACCATATTAGAGACACATACTTCCCTCAGATTACACAGTTCCACAAAGAACTTGAAAACAAACACAATTTTTGATAAACTCCCATATCTACTGGGTGAAATACCAGTGTGCCATCACAGCAGCACGATTTGTGACCTGTTCTATGCCCTACTGCTTCTCAGCCCTACTGCTTCTCAGCCCTACTGCTTCCACGCCCTACTGCTTCCATGCCCTACTGCTTCCATGCCCTACTGCTTCCATGCCCTACTGCTTCCAGGCCCTACTGCTTCCATGCCCTACTGTTTCCATGCCCTACTGCTTCCATGCCCTACTGCTTCCACGCCCTACTGCTTCCATGCCCTACTGCTTCCTACCCCGACTGCTTCACAGCCCTACTGATTCCAAGCCCTACTGCTCCCATGCCCTACTGCTTCCATGCCCTACTGCTTCCCACCCCGACTGCGTCAGAGCCCTACTGCTTCCAAGCCCTACTGCTTCCATGGCCTACTGCTTCCCAGCTCTACTGCTTCCATGTTCTACTGCTTCCCAGCCCTACTGCTTCCATGTCCATGCATGGAGGCAGTAATGCTTCTATGTCCTACTGCTTCTATTCCTACTGCTTCCATGTCCTACTGCTTCTGTGTCCTACTGCTTCTATGTCCTACTGCTTCTGTGTCCTACTGCTTCTGTGTCCTACTGCTTCTATGTCCTACTGCTTCTGTGTCCTACTGCTTCTATATCCTACTGCTTCTATGTCCTACTGCTTCTGTGTCCTACTGCTTCCCAGCCCTACTGCTTCTATATCCTACTGCTTCTGTGTCCTACTGCTTCTATGTCCTACTGCTTCTGTGTCCTAATGCTTCTATATCCTACTGCTTCTGTGTCCTACTGCTTCTGTGTCCTACTGCTTCCATGTCCTACTGCTTCTGTGTCCTACTGCTTCTGTGTCCTACTGCTTCTATGTCCTACTGCTTCCATGTCCATACATGGAGGCAGTAATGCTTCTATGTCCTACTGCTTCTGTGTCCTACTGCTTCTGTGTCCTACTGCTTCTATATGCTACTGCTTCTATGTCCTACTGCTTCTGTGTCCTACTGCTTCTATGTCCTACTGCTTCTGTGTCCTACTGCTTCTGTGCCCTACTGCTTCTATGTCCTACTGCTTCCATGTCCATACATGGAGGCAGTAATGCTTCTATATCCTACTGCTTCTGTGCCTTGACGTCTCATACTGAGTGAAGTAAAACCTTCAAATGAGCATCATTTAAAGCTCAGCTTACTGAGAAGTGTGACTGCTTTAGACTCCTGATGGCATATAGCCCCGTTAATATATTGAAGTTCCACTTTATTGAGTTTCCCTGCTGTCTAAGCAGGCCACCGTGGAGACCTCCAAGACTGATTCAATATACATCCATAATCATGTTACAAACCCATGAATAACCTTGTTTCTGTGTCTCTGTATGGCTCTTTATGGTTTTTATCTATAACATCCATTTCCCTATATAGTGCACTGGTTTTGAAGGGCTCTGGTCCCTATATAGTACACTGGTTTTGAATGGCTCTGGTCCCTATATAGTGCACTGGTTTTGAAGGGGTCTGGTCCCTATATAGTGCACTGGTTTTGAAGGGCTCCAGGCCCTATATAGTGCACTGCTTTTGAAGGGCTCTGGTCCCTAGGAGACAGACAGCAGGAGACAGACAGCAGGAGACAGACAGCAGGAGACAGACAGCAGGAGACAGACAGCAGGAGACAGACAGCAGGAGACAGACAGGATCAAGGCACAGACCTTGCATTAAGTACTTTACATTCAGCAACACTGACACTTTGAAAACACCTTCCACTAAAAGTCGAGGTACATTTTTCCACCTCTCTATCTATCTCCCTCTCCTTCCTTACTCTCTACCAATTCACTTGAAAGGGCTTAATTGGCATGGGAAATATGTGTTTACATTGCCGAAGCAAGTGAAATAGATAATAAACAAAAGTGAGAAAAAAAATAATGAACAGTAAACATTCACTCTCTAAAGTTTATATCTGTCTCTCAAATCTCGGTTGCTCCCTCCCCCTTTCTCTCTCTCCTCCCTCCCCCTTTCTCTCTCTCCTCCCTCCCCCTTTCTCTCTCTCCTCCCTCCCCCTTTCTCTCTCTCCTCCCTCCCCCTTTCTCTCTCTCCTCCCTCCCCCTTTCTCTCTCTCCTCCCTCCCCCTTTTCTCTCTCTCCTCCCTCCCCCCTTTCTCTCTCTCCTCCCTCCCCTTTCTTTCTCTCTCTCCTCCCTCCCAATTTCTCTCTCTCCTCCCTCCCCCTTTCTCTCTCTCCTCCCTCCCCTTTCTCCTCTCCTCCCTCCCAATTTCCCTCCTCCCTCCCCCTTCCTCTCTCTCCTCCCTCCCCTCTCCTCCCTCTCTCCCCCTCTCCTCCCTCCTCCCTCCTCCCTCTCTCCTCCCCCTCTCCCTCCCTCTCTCCTCTCCTCCCTCCCCTCTCCTCCCCCTCCTCCTCCTCTCCTCCCTCCTCCTCCTCCCTCCCTTCCTCTCCCTCCCTCCACCTCTCCCTCTCCTTCCTCTCTCCCCTCTCTCCCCCTCTCCTCTTCTCCTCCTTTCCCCCTCTCCTCCCTCCTCCTCCTCTCCTCCTCCTCCTCTCCTCCCTCCTCCTCTCCTCCCTCCTCCTCTCCTCCCCTCTCCTCCCTCCTCATCTCCTCCTCTCCCTCCCTCTCTCCTCTCCTCCCTCCCCTCTCCTCCCTCCTCCTCCCCCTCCTCCCTCCCTCCTCCTCCTCCTCCTCCTCCTCCTCCTCCTCCTCCCTCCTCCTCCTCCTCCCTCCTCCCTCCCTACTCCTCTCCTCCCTACTCCTCTCCTCCCTCCTCTCCCTCCTCCCTCCCTCTCTCCTCTCCCCCTCTCCTCCCTCCTCCTCTCCTCCCTCCCCCTCTCCTCCCTCCTCCCCCTCTCCTCCCTCCCTCCTCCTCTCCCTCTCTCCCCTCCCCCTCTCCTCCCTCCTCCTCCTCCTCTCCCCCTCTCCTCCCTCCTCCTCCTCCTCCTCTCCTCCCTCCTCCTCTCCCTCCTCCTCTCCTCCCTGCCCCTCTCCTCCCTCCTCCTCCTCCTCCTCTCCCTCTCTCCCCTCCCCCTCCTCCTCTCCTCCTCCTCCCTCCCTCCTCCTCTCCCCCTCTCCTCCCTGCCCCTCTCCTCCCTCCTCCTCCTCCTCTCCTCCCTCCTCCTCTCCCTCTCTCCTCTCCCCCTCTCCTCCCTGCCCCTCCTCCTCCCTCCTCCTCTCCCTTTCTCCTCTCCCCCTCTCCTCCCTGCCCCTCTCCTCCCTCCTCCTCCTCCTCTCCTCCCTCCTCCTCTCCCTCTCTCCTCTCCCCCTCTCCTCCCTGCCCCTCTCCTCCCTCCTCCTCCTCCTCTCCTCCCTCCTCCTCTCCTCCCTCCTCCTCTCCCTCTCTCCTCTCCCCCTCTCCTCCCTGCCCCTCTCCTCCCTCCTCCTCCTCTTCTCCTCCCTCC
>NC_060190.1:75176516-75193765 GCF_021184085.1 Oncorhynchus gorbuscha | reverse complement strand
CCTCCTCCTTCTCCTCTCCTCCCTCCTCCTCTCCCTCTCTCCTCTCCCCCTCTCCTCCCTGCCCCTCTCCTCCCTCCTCCTCCTCTCCTCCCTCCTCCTTCTCCTCTCCTCCCTCCTCCTCTCCCTCTCTCCTCCTCTCCCCCTCTCCTCGCTGCCCCTCTCCTCCCTCCTCCTTCTCCTCTCCTCCCTCCTCCTCTCCCTCTCTCCTCTCCCCCTCTCCTCCCTGCCCCTCTCCTCCCTCCTCCTCCTCTCCTCCCTCCTCCTCCTCTCCTCCCTCCTCCTCTCCCTCTCTCCTCTCCCTCTCTCCTCTCCCCCTCTCCTCCCTGCCCCTCTCCTCCCTCCTCCTCCTCCTCTCCTCCCTCCTCCTCTCCCCTGGGAAAAAGCCCTCCTGTCTGATTGAGTCCTCCTTTCTGTTACTGCCAACACAACATGTCAGACGGTTTAAAATGTAGTTTTGTTGTTACTTGTAGTTGTTGTTTTTATGAGAAAGGCCCCTGTGGCAAAACTGTCTCATTAGAGCCCATTGTAAGATAAAAAACACACTGTTTCAGTTACACCTGCAACCTTAAAAACATGTCTCCATTTACCTTCACTGCCTTCTCCTCTCCTCTCCTCTCTCCCTTCACTGCCTTCTCCTGTCCTCTCTCTCCCTTCACTGCCTTCTCCTCTCCTCTCCTCTCTCCCTTCACTACCTTCTACTGTCCTCTCTCTCCCTCCACTACCTTCTACTGTCCTCTCTCTCCCTTCACTGCCTTCTACTGTCCTCTCTCTCCCTTCACTGCCTTCTACTGTCCTCTCCTCTCTCCCTTCACTGCCTTCTCCTCTCCTCTCCTCTCTCCCTTCACTGCCTTCTCCTGTCCTCTCTCTCCCTTCACTGCCTTCTCCTCTCCTCTCCTCTCTCCCTTCACTGCCTTCTCCCTCTCCTCTCCTCTCTCCCTTCACTGCCTTCTCCTCTCCTCTCCTCTCTCCCTTCACTGCCTTCTCCTGTCCTCTCTCTCCCTTCACTGCCTTCTCCTCTCCTCTCCTCTCTCCCTTCACTGCCTTCTCCTCTCCTCTCATCTCTCCCTTCACTGCCTTCTCCTCTCCTCTCCTCTCTCCCTTCACTGCCTTCTCCTCTCCTCTCTCTCCCTTCACTGCCTTCTCCTGTCCTCTCTCTCCCTTCACTGCCTTCTCCTCTCCTCTCTCCCTTCACTGCCTTCTCCTCTCCTCTCTCCCTTCACTGCCTTCTCCTCTCCTCTCCTCTCTCCCTTCACTGCCTTCTCCTCTCCTCTCTCCCTTCACTGCATTCTCCTCTCCTCTCTCTCCCTTCACTGCCTTCTCCTCTCCTCTCCTCTCTCCCTTCACTACCTTCTACTGTCCTCTCTCTCCCTCCACTACCTTCTACTGTCCTCTCTCTCCCTTCACTACCTTCTACTGTCCTCTCTCTCCCTTCACTGCCTTCTCCTGTCCTCTCTCTCCCTTTACTACCTTCTCCTGTCCTCTCTCTCCCTTTACTACCTTCTCCTGTCCTCTCTCTCCCTTCACTACCTTCTCCTGTCCTCTCTCTCCCTTCACTACCTTCTCCTGTCCTCTCCTCTCTCCCTTCACTACCTTCTCCTGTCCTCTCCTCTCTCCCTTTACTGCCTTCTCCTGTCCTCTCTCTCCCTTCACTGCCTTCTCCTGTCCTCTCCTCTCTCCCTTCACTACCTTCTCCTGTCCTCTCTCTCCCTTCACTACCTTCTCCTGTCCTCTCTCTCCCTTCACTACCTTCTCCTGTCCTCTCTCTCCCTTCACTACCTTCTCCTGTCCTCTCCTCTCTCCCTTTACTGCCTTCTCCTGTCCTCTCTCTCCCTTCACTGCCTTCTCCTCTCCTCTCCTCTCTCTCCCTTCACTACCTTCTCCTGTCCTCTCCTCTCTCCCTTCACTACCTTCTCCTGTCCTCTCCTCTCTCCCTTTACTGCCTTCTCCTGTCCTCTCTCTCCCGTCACTGCCTTCTCCTGTCCTCTAGAGAGATGATATACAGTAGAAAGGCTATAACAGTAGAGAGGCTATATACAGTAGAGAGGCTATATACACTAGAGAGGTTATATACAGTAGAGGCTATAACAGTAGAGAGGCTATATACAGTAGAGACATTATATACAGTAGAGAGGCTGTATACAGTAGAGAGGCCATATACAGTAGAGAGGCTATATACAGTAGAGAGGCTATATACAGTAGAGAGCCTATATACAGTAGAGGCTATATACAGTAGAGAGGCTATATACAGTAGAGAGCCTATATACAGTAGAGGCTATATACACTAGAGAGGCTATATACAGTAGAGAGGCTATATACAGTAGAGAGGCTATATACACTAGAGAGGCTATGTACAGTAGAGAGGCTATATACAGTAGAGAGGCTATATACAGTAGAGAGACTATATACAGTAGAGAGGCTATATACAGTAGAGGCTATATACAGTAGAGAGATTATATACAGTAGAGAGGCTATATACAGTAGAGAGGCTATATACAGTAGAGAGGCTATATACAGTAGAGAGACTATATACAGTAGAGAGGCTATATACAGTAGAGGCTATATACAGTAGAGAGATTATATACAGTAGAGAGACTATATACAGTAGAGAGGTTATTTACAGTAGAGAGATTATATACAGTAGAGAGGCTATATACAGTAGAGAGGCTATATACAGTAGAGAGGCTATATACAGTAGAGAGGCTATATACAGTAGAGAGGCTATATACAGTAGTGAGGCTATATACAGTAGTGAGGCTACATACAGGCACATGTTAGTCAGGCTGATTGAGGTAGTATGTACATGTAGATATGGTTAAAGTGACTATGCATATATGATGAACAGAGAGTAGCAGTAGCGTAAAGAGGGGGTGATGGGTGGTGGGTGGTGGAACAAAGTGCATATAGCCTGGTTAGCCAATGTGCAGGAACACTGGTTGGTCGGGCCAATTTAGGTAGTATGTACATGAATGTATAGTTAAAGTGACTATGCATATATAATAAACAGAGAGTAGCAGTAGCGTAAAAGAGGGTTTTGGGGGGAAGCACACAATGCAGATAGTCCTGGTAGCCATTTGATGACCTGTTCAGGAGTCTTATGGCTCGGGGGTAAAAACTGTTGAGAAGCCTTTTTGTCCTAGTCTTGGCACTCCGGTACCGCTTGCCATGTGGTAGTAGAGAGAACAGTCTGGGGTGGCCGGGGTCTTTGACAATTTTTAGGGCCTTCCTCTCACACCACCTGAAATGTGTGTTTTTTGATAAACTTTGATTAGCTAACACAATGTGCCATTGGAAGACAGGTGTGATGGTTGATGATAATGAGCCTATGTAGTTATTCCATTAAAAATCAGCTGTTTCAGGCTAAAATAGTGCTTTACAACATTAACAATGTCTACACTGTGTTTCTGATCATGTTGATGTTATTTTAAAGGTTTTCACCACCAGACAACACACATGGTCACTCCCATCTATGTCGATGATTTTAACACCCCTTGGCCTCCACTCCCACTATCTTTCTGTCTCAATTCTTGCTTGTTTACAGAATCTATTGGTGGTATATCCATAGCAATGACACAAAAAATAAGACACACACATAATGAAGGTGTCTGTCTAATGATTCTCATAGGATGACACAATGGCTCTCCACAAGCCTGTAATGGCACAGGCATACATATACAATACAATCACATGCCTTAACCTCTCTGGTACGCTAGCATCCCACCTCAACAACAGCCAGTGAAATTGCAGGGCACCAAATTCAAAACAACAGAAACCAAATTGAAAACAACAGAAAATCCCTAAATTAAAATTCCTCAAACATACAAGTATTATACACCATTTTAAAGATACACTTCTTGTTAATCCAACCACAGTGTCCGATTTAAAATAGGCTTCACGGCGAAAGCTTTATTATGTCAGGTCAGCGCCTAGTCAAAGAAAACCATACAGCCATTTTCCAGCCAAGGAGAGGACTCACAAAAGTCAGAAATAGCGATTAAATTAGTCACTAACCTTTGATGATCTTCATCAGATGGCACTCACAGGACTTCATGTTACACAATAAATGTTTGTTTTGTTCGATAATGCCCCTCTTTATGACCAACACCCTCCTGTTTGTTCGCACCTTTTGTACAGTAATCCGAATGCACAAGGCGGGGGCACTAAGTCCAGATAAAACGTTTTTAAAAAGTACAATACAAGTTTGTAGAAACATGCCAAACGATGTTTAAAATCAATCCTCTGGTTGTTCTTGCCATAAATCATCAATAATATTTCAACAAAAGCATCGTCAATAGAAAAGGAGAAACAAGAAAGGCTCCCGATCAGGCGCATGGCTGATGTCTGGAAATGTCCACTGATTGAAAGGGGTGTATCTCCCTCATTTTTCAGAGTAAAAGCCTGAAAAAATGCCTAAAGACTGGCCACATGTAGCGGAAGCCATAGAGCTCGTGAACTGGGTCCTTCTGTAGCTCAGTTGGTAGAGCATGGCGCTTGTAACGACAGGGTAGTGGGTTCGATCCCCGGGACCACCCATACGTAGAATGTATGCACACATGATTGTAAGTCGCTTTGGATAAAAGCGTCTGCTAAATGGCATATATTATTATTATATTACTATGTCTTTGTATGGTGGATAGGCTTTCAATGGAAAAACAGCCTTTCAAAATAATAGCACTTCCTGGTTGGATTGTCCTCGGGTTTTCACCTGCGATATCAGTTCTGTTATACTCACAGACATTATTTTAACAGTTTTGGAAACGTTAGAGTGTTTTCTATCCACATATACTAATTATATGCATAACCTAGCTTATGGGCCTGAGTAGCAGGCAGTTTAATTTGGGCAAGCTTTTCATCCGGAGGTGAAAATACTGCCCCCTGCCCAAGAAAGGTTAAAGCCAGTCACAGGACCAGGTAATGACTCCCCCAGGCCTACAACAGCTCAGACATACATACATAAAGCAACTGCATGTCTCAATGCTAGTCATAGGACCAGGTAATGACTCCCCCAGGCCTACAACAGCTCAGACATATGTAACAGTATAATTTTAAACCGTCCCCTCGTCCATACCCGGGCGCGAACCAGGGACCTTCTGCACACATCAACAACAGTCACCCACGAAGCATTGTTACCCATCGCTCCACAAAAGCCGCGGCCCTTGCAGAGCAAGGGGAACCAATAATTCAAGGTCTCAGAGCAAGTGACGTAACCGATTGAAACGCTATTTAGCGCACACCGCTAACTAAGCTAGCCGTTTCACATCCGTTACACATACATACATAAAGCAACTGCATGTCTCAATGCTAGTCACAGGACCAGGTAATGACTCCCCCAGGCCTACAACAGCTCAGACATACATACATAAAGCAACTGTATGTCTCAATGCTAGTCACAGGACCAGGTAATGACTCCCCTCAGGCCTATAACGGCCCAGACACACACGTAACATGGCTTCTCTTTAAGGCTATATTGATTTGGCTCACTACTCCTGAAGTGCATAATATATGTACTGGAAAATCACCTATAGTCATGAATTTCCTCCTACATTGTCTGTATATTTTATAATTTCATTGAAGATACCATCAACACCATAGGCCTTTTTGGGGTTGGAGGGTTTTTATTTTGTCCTGTAGTTCATTCAAGGTAATTGGAGAATTCAGTGGGTTCTGGAATTCAGTGGGTTCTGGAATCCAGTGGGTTCTGGAATTCAGTGGGTTCTGGAATCCAGTGGGTTCTGGAATCCAGTGGGTTCTGGAATTCAGTGGGTTCCGGTCTTTAATAGTTGATCCTAAGATTTGTATTTGATCATGTATATGTTTTTTTTCTGTTTGTTATTTGTTATAGAGCCAAACAGATTGGAGAAGTGGTTTACCCATACATCTCCATACATCTCCATACATCTCCATTTTGGATAGATAATTCTTTGTGTTGTTGTTTGTTTAGTGTTTTCCAATTTTCCCAGAAGTGGTTAGAGTCTATGGATTCTTCAATTACATTGCACTGATTTCTGACGTGCTGTTCCTTCTTTTTCCGTAGTGTATTTCTGTATTGTTTTAGTGATTCACCATAATGAAGGCGTAGACTCAGGTTTTCCGTAGTGTATTTCTGTATTGTTTTAGTGATTCACCATAGTGAAGGCGTAGACTCATGTTTTCCGTAGTGTATTTCTCTATTGTTTTAGTGATTCACCATAGTGAAGGCGTAGACTCATGTTTTCCGTAGTGTATTTCTGTATTGTTTTAGTGATTCACCATAGTGAAGGCGTAGACTCATGTTTTCCGTAGTGTATTTCTGTATTGTTTTAGTGATTCACCATAGTGAAGGCGTAGACTCAGGTTTTCCGGGTCTCTGTGTTTATGGTTGGACAGGTTTCTCAATTTCCTTTTTTAGGTTTTTGCATTCTTCATCAAACCATTTGTCATTGTTGTTCATTTTCTTCTGTTTTCTGTTTTAGATTTGATATGGAAGCTGAGAGGTCAAATATACTGTTTAGATGTTCTACTGCCAAGTTTACACCTTCACTATTACAGTGGAACGTTTTGTCCAGAAATATGTCTTCAAAGGAATTTCATTTGTTGTTGTTTCCACACTACTTTCCTTCCATCTATAGCATTTCTTAATGTTATTCAGTTCCTTTGGCTTTGATGCCTCATGATTGAGTATTGCTCTGTTCAAGTAGACTGTGATTTTGCTGTGGTCTGATAGGGGTGTCGGTGGACTGACAGTGAACACGCTGAGAGACTGTGGGTTGATGTCAGTGATAAAGTAGTCTACAGTACTACTGCCAAGAGATGAGCTATAGATGTACCTTCCATAGGAGTCCCCTCGAAGCCTTCAATTGACTATGTACATACGCAGCGTACAACCCTCTCTTCCCACTCCCCCCTCTCTCTCTCCTCTCCCCTCCCCTCTATCTCTCCTCTCCCCTCCCCCTCTCTCTCTCCTCTCCCCTCCCCCTCTCTCTGTCTGTTCCCCCCTCTTCTCTCCCATCCCCACCCATCTCTCTCTCACCTCCTCACCCCCTATTCCCTCTCGCTCTCTACCATCTCCTACGCCCCTCTCTCTCTCCTCTCCCGTCTCTCTCTCCTCTCCCTCTCTCTCCTCTCCCCTCCCTCTCTCTCCCCCATCTCCTCTGCCCCTCTCTCTCCTCTCCCGTCTCTCTCTCCTCTCCCCTCACCTCTCCCCCTCTCTCCTCTCCCATCTCTCCTCTCCCCTCTCTCCTCCCTCTCTCTCCCCCATCTCTTCCGCCCCTCTCTCTCTCTCTCTCTCCCATCCCCTCCACCCCCTCTCTCTCCCATCCCGCTCTACTCTACTCTCCTCCCCCTATCCCTCTCCTCTCCCTCCGCCTCTCTCTCCCCCATCTCCTCTATCCCTCTCTCTCTCCCATCCCTCCCCCTCTCTCTCCCATCCCGCTCTACTCTACTCTCCTCCCCCTATCCCCTCTCCTCTCCCTCCGCCTCTCTCTCTCCCCCATCTCCTCCGTCCCTCTCTCTCTCCCATCCCCTCCACCCCCTCTCTCTCCCATCCCGCTCTACTCTCCTCCCCTATCCCCCTCTCCTCTCCCTCCGCCTCTCTCTCTCCCCCATCTCCTCCGCCCCTCTCTCTCGCCCATCCCCTCCACCCACCTCTCTCTCCCATCCCCCCCTCTCTCTCCTCCTGCTTTCAGCCTTGTGTCAGTGCTCTTCTCAATGCTACACACCAGTTCTCTTTATACAGTGATGCAAACAAATACACTGGCGCACGCAGGGATGCACACATGCACACACAGACAGCACGTGTGTACATACACATCCACAGAGAGAAGAATGATGAAATAGCAAGAAATTAGAAAATTGATTGTTTCAACTTGAAAGAGTTTTAACTTTAGCTTCTGGTCTCCACATTACAACTGACTACCTGGTGGTGAGGTGTGCATCACAGTACAAATATGACCTGAAAACTTCAGAGGCCGACAGGCTCCATGATAATGAGGCTCTGTGACAACGAGGCTCCGTGATAACGAGACTCCGTGATAACGAGACTCCGTGATAACGAGGCTCCATGATAACGAGGCTCCGTGACAACGAGGCTCCATGATAATGAGGCTCCGTGACAACGAGGCTCCGTGATAACGAGGCTCCGTGATAACGAGGCTCCATGATAACGAGGCTCCGTGACAACGAGGCTCCGTGATGACGAGGCTCCATGATGACGAGGCTCCGTGATAACGAGGCTCCGTGATGACGAGGCTCCATGATGACGAGGCTCCATGATGACGAGGCTCCATGATGACGAGGCTCCATGATGACGAGGCTCCGTGATAACGAGGCTCCATGATAACGAGGCTCCGTGACAACGAGGCTCCGTGATAACGAGGCTCCGTGACAACGAGACTCCATGACAACGAGGCTCCATGATAACGAGGCTCCGTGACAACGAGGCTCCGTGATAACGAGGCTCCGTGACAACGAGACTCCGTGATAACGAGGCTCGGCTCCATGACAACGAGGCTCCGTGAAAACGAGGCTTGTGATGCCTATTACATGTATTGTGATGAATATACCAACTGATGAAGATTAAGTGAGCTGGCATTGCTGAGTTCGGTGACTCCAGTGCACCTGATCCAGTGTACCTGATAAATGCTTCCTCAGGAGGTTTTAACTGCCTTCATAATTCATACTAGGCCTGCTAGGGCCGTACGTCCTCTCTACCAGGGTTACATAGCAACAGCACGTGGACAACAGCCCGTTCTCTCATTCTCTACCCTGAATAACATCATATATGATTGGTGGGGAAAACAGTAATACAAGTGAATGATCTGGCATCGAGAAACTTCTTCTGAGTATGTAGTGAACCCACAACTGGTTAAATGTATCACATTTAACCAGTTCCGGTTGGAGCGAGTGGTCGCATCTGCACGTCGCTCCAACGGGTAGTATAACTTTTTCATTATATTTCATTATATCACAACGCCGTCCTAACGTAGTCTTCACTAGTCTTCACTAGCCAGCTAGCTAACGTCCACTGATTAGCTGCACTGGAGAAACTGTTACACTCAACTGAACGACTTGATTAGTTTAGTGTCAGCTAGCTACATAGCTGTCTTTGCTGTCTTCGTATCATCGTATCATCGTATCCAAGATAATTGTGTTGTTTAGGTTTAGAGTGTGTAGTCTTAGAGTGATTATCTTAATTTACCGAGGTTAGCTAGCCAGCTATTTGTCGTCCTTAACGTAGGTGACTCTGCTAGCTAGCCAACAGCTAGCCAACGCTAGCCAACGTCTTCTGTATAGAACTCAACTACCCGGTCGCATTCACAGGTTGTATCACATTTTCACTTCATTTTCATTACAGTACAACGGTTTGATTTGTTTGATCGTAGCTAGCTACTTAGCTAGCTACATAGCCGTCTTTGTATCAAAGATAATTGTGTAGTCTAGAGCGATTTTCTAGGTTCGCTAGCCATCTATTGTCGTTCTTTTAACGCAACGTAACGTAAACAACACTGCTAGCTAGCCTGCTAGCCCCCGAATAGCAACACTGCAGAAACTATTACACTCAACGGAACGACTTGATTAGTGTAGTGTCAACAACGCACCCACTGCCAGCTGGCCTACTTCAGCAGTACTGTATCATTTTAATCATTTTAGTCAATAAGATTCTTGCTACGTAGCTTAACTTTCTGAACATTCGAGACGTGTAGTCCACTTGTCATTCCAATCTCCTTTGCATTAGCGTAGCCTCTTCTGTAGCCTGTCAACTATGTGTCGGTTTATCCCTGTTCTCTCCTCTCTGCACAGACCATACAAACGCTCCTCACCGCGTGGCCGCGCCACCCTACTCTGGTGGTCCCAGCGCGCACGTACCACGTGGAGTTCCAGGTCTCCGGTAGCCTCTGGAACTGCCAATCTGCGGTCAACAAGGCAGAGTTCATCTCAGCCCATGCCTCCCTCCAGTCCCTCGACTTCTTGGCCCTGACGGAAACATGGATCACCACAGACAACACTGCTACTCCTACTGCTCTCTCTTCGTCCGCCCACGTGTTCTCGCACACCCCGAGAGCGTCTGGTCAGCGGGGTGGTGGCACCGGGATCCTCATCTCTCCCAAGTGGTCATTCTCTCTTTCTCCCCTTACCCATCTGTCTATCGCCTCCTTTGAATTCCATGCTGTCACAGTCACTAGCCCTTTCAAGCTTAATATCCTTATCATTTATCGCCTCCAGGTTCCTCGGAGAGTTCATCAATGAGCTTGATGCCTTGATAAGCTCCTTTCCTGAGGACGGCTCACCTCTCACAGTTCTGGGCGACTTTAACCTCCCCACGTCTACCTTTGACTCTTTCCCTCTCTGCCTCCTTCTTTCCATGCTGTTCTTCCACTCCTCTCCTCTTTTGACCTCACCCTCTCACCTTCCCCCCTACTCACAAGGCAGGCAATAACGCTCTCCCTCCGCAGATACTCTCTCCTCTTCCACCTCATCTTTACTAGATGCTGTTCTTCCACTAACCTCATTGCAACTCCCCCTCCAAGTCTCCGACCACTGCCTTGTATCCTTTTCCCTCTCGCTCTCATCCAACACCTCCCTGCCCCTACTCGGATGGTATCGCGCCGTCCCAACCTTCGCTCTCTCTCCCCCGCTACTCTCTCCTCTTCCATCCTATCATCTCTTCCCCTCCGCTCAAACCTTCTCCCACCTATCTCCTGATTCTGCCTCCTCAACCCTCCTCTCCTCCCTCTCTGCATCCCTTGACTCTCTATGTCCCCTATCCTCCAGGCCGGCTCGGTCCTCCCCTCCCGCTCCGTGGCTCGATGACTCATTGCGAGCTCACAGAACAGGGCTCCGGGCAGCCGAGCGGAAATGGAGGAAAACTCGCCTCCCTGCGGACCTGGCATCCTTTCACTCCCTCCTCTCTACATTTTCCTCCTCTGTCTCTGCTGCTAAAGCCACTTTCTACCACGCTAAATTCCAAGCTTCTGCCTCTAACCCTAGGAAGCTCTTTGCCACCTTCTCCTCCCTCCTGAATCCTCCGCCCCTCCCCCCCTCCCCTCTCTGCAGATGACTTCACAACCATTTTGAAAAGAAGGTCGACGACATCCGATCCTCGTTTGCTAAGTCAAACGACACCGCTGGTTCTGCTCACACTGCCCTACCCTATGCTCTGACCTCTTTCTCCCCTCTCTCTCCAGATGAAATCTCGCGTCTTGTGACGGCCGGCCGCCCAACAACCTGCCCGCTTGACCCTATCCCCTCCTCTCTTCTCCAGACCATTTCCGGAGACCTTCTCCCTTACCTCACCTCGCTCATCAACTCATCCCTGACCGTTGGCTACGTCCCTTCCGTCTTCAAGAGAGCGAGAGTTGCACCCCTTCTGAAAAAACCTACACTCGATCCCTCCGATGTCAACAATTACAGACCAGTATCCCTTCTTTCTTTTCTCTCCAAAACTCTTGAACGTGCCGTCCTTGGCCAGCTCTCCCGCTATCTCTCTCTGAATGACCTTCTTGATCCAAATCAGTCAGGTTTCAAGACTAGTCATTCAACTGAGACTGCTCTCCTCTGTATCACGGAGGCGCTCCGCACTGCTAAAGCTAACTCTCTCTCCTCTGCTCTCATCCTTCTAGATCTATCGGCTGCCTTCGATACTGTGAACCATCAGATCCTCCTCTCCACCCTCTCCGAGTTGGGCATCTCCCCGGCGCGGCCCACGCTTGGATTGCGTCCTACCTGACAGGTCGCTCCTACCAGGTGGCGTGGCGAGAATCTGTCTCCTCACCACGCGCTCTCACCACTGGTGTCCCCCCAGGGCTCTGTTCTTGGCCCTCTCCTATTCTCGCTATACACCAAGTCACTTGGCTCTGTCATAACCTCACATGGTCTCTCTTATCATTGCTATGCAGACGACACACAATTAATCTTCTCCTTTCCCCTTCTGATGACCAGGTGGCGAATCGCATCTCTGCATGTCTGGCAGACATATCAGTGTGGATGACGGGCTGAATGACGGAGCTGCTCTTCCTCACCACCTCAACTCCACTGTGTCCTCCTCCCAGAGCGCCAAGAACCTTGTGTGATCCTGACAACACCCTGTCGCTCCAACTAACATCAACGGTAGGTTCATCCAAGACGGCCCTGGCCCTCTCCCTAGCTTATACACCAAGCACTTTCTGTCTCTCACATGGTCTCTCTTATCATTGCTATGCAGACGACACAATTAATCTTTCCTTTCCCCCTTCTGATGACCAGTGGCTGCTCTGCATGTCTGGCAGACATATCAGTGTGGATGACGGATCACCACCTCAAGCTGAACCTCGGCAAGACGGAGCTGCTCTTCCTCCCACTGCCCGTTCCATGATCTCGCCATCACGGTTGAACTCCACTGTGTCCTCCTCCCAGAGCGCCAAGAACCTTGGTGTGATCCTGGACAACACCCTGTCGTTCTCAACTAACATCAAGGCGGTGGCCCGTTCCTGTAGGTTCATGCTCTACAACATCCGCAGAGTACGACCCTGCCTCACACAGGAAGCGGCGCAGGTCCTAATCCAGGCACTTGTCATCTCCCGTCTGGATTACTGCAACTCGCTGTTGGCTGGGCTCCCTGCCTGTGCCATTAAACCCTTCAACTCATCCAGAACGCCGCAGCCCGTCTGGTGTTCAACCTTCCCAAGTTCTCTCACGTCACCCCCTCCTCCGTTCTCTCCACTGGCTTCCAGTTGAAGCTCGCATCCGCTACAAGACCATGGTGCTTGCCTACGGAGCTGTGAGGGGAACGGCACCTCAGTACCTCCAGGCTCTGATCAGGCCCTACACCCAAACAAGGGCACTGCGTTCATCCACCTCTGGCCTGCTCGCCTCCCTACCACTGAGGAAGTACAGCTCCCGCTCAGCCCAGTCAAAACTGTTCGCTGCCCTGGCCCCCCAATGGTGGAACAAACTCCCTCACGACGCCAGGACAGCGGAGTCAATCACCACCTTCCGGAGACACCTGAAACCCCACCTCTTTAAGGAATACCTAGGATAGGTTAAGTAATCCCTCTCACCCCACCCCCCCTAAGTTTTAGATGCACTATTGTTAAGTGACTGTCCCACTGGATGTCATAAGGTGAATGCACCAATTTGTAAGTCGCTCTGGATAAGAGCGTCTGCTAAATGACTTAAATGTAAATGTAAACAAGAAAGAAGCCATGTGATGTGGAGGAAGAGTGACAGAGAGTGAGAGAGTGAGAGAGAAAGAGAGAGAGAGAGAGAGAGAGAGAGAGAGAGAGAGAGAGAGAGAGAGAGAGAGAGAGAGTGAGAGAGAGAGAGAGAGAGAGAGAGAGAGAGAGAGAGAGAGAGAGAGAGAGAGAGAGAGAGAGAGAGAGAGAGAGAGAGAGAGAGTGAGAGAGAGAGAGAGAGAGAGTGAGACAGAGAGAGAGAGAACAGTCCACCCTGGACTTGAACAGCCTCTATGACCAGGTCCACCTCTACAAGGCAGCAGTGCCCACCTTTGCCCGAACTCTAAAGGACTTCGCACTCAAAAGTATCCCCAACACTTCACACAGGAGCAACAGATCAATAGACACCCCACCCAGACCGGCGAGACACCCTCCCAGACCTGCAGGACCCCCCCCTGGACCTACACATAGAGGACCCACGCCAAGAGGAATTACATCCAGACCACCGCACACCCAGACACATCCACACCCCCACCACAACCAATCAACACCCCCCCATGTCAACCATGCCCACACCCCATTTAGGCCCCCTCAGATCAGACCTATGCCACTCCTGCCCACCCCATGCACCCCCCCCCACAAAGAGGGCCTCAACATGGAAGCCACACATACGCCCAGGCAGTGAGCGGGCAAACAGTCCCAACCCCCACTCTCACACTCGCCCAAGCCAATGGCATGTACCAGATGCTCAGCAGGCTCTGCTCACACTTACTGGCCTGAGGCCAAACCACACGACCAACAACATTGGACACTCTATGGAACAAAAAGCATTCACTATATCATCCTGGAATATCCAAGGCCTGAGGTCATCTGCCTTTGGCCTGAAGAGCAGAAACCCAGACTTCACCAAAGAAATCGGTAACACAGACATTGTCATCCTGCAAGAAACCTGGTATAGAGGAGACAGACCCACTGGTTGCCCTCTAGGTTACAGAGAGCTGGTAGTCCCATCCACCAAACTACCAGGTGTGAAACAGGGAAGGGACTCAGGGGGTATGCTAATTTGGTATAGAGCAGACCTAACTCACTCCATTAAATGAATCAAAACAGGAACATTCTACATTTGGCTAGAAATTCAAAAGGAAATTATCCTAACAGAGAAAATGTCCTCCTGTGTGCTACCTATATCCCCCCACTAGAATCCCCATATTTTAATGAAGACAGCTTCTCCATCCTGGAGGGGGAAATCAATCATTTCCAGGCCCAGGGACATGTACTAGTCTGTGGCGACCTAAATGCCAGAACCGGACAAGAACCTGACACCCTCAGCACACAGGGGGACAAACACCTGCCTGGAGGTGACAGCATCCCCTCCCTCATATGCCCCCCTAGGCACAACTATGACAACATAACCAACAAAAACGGGTCACAACTCCTGCAGCTCTGTCGCACGCTGGGTATGTACATAGTCAATGGTAGGCTTCGAGGGGACTCCTATGGTAGGTACAACTATAGCTCATCTCTTGGCAGTAGTACTGTAGACTACTTTATCACTGACCTCAACCCAGAGTCTCTCAGAGCGTTCACAGTCAAGCCCACTGACACCCCTATCAGACCACAGCAAAATCACAGTCTACTTAAACAGAGCAATACTCAATCATGAGGCATCAAAGCCAAAGGAACTGAGTAACATTAAGAAATGCTATAGATGGAAGGAATGCAGTTTGGAAACCTACCAAAAACAATTAGGCAACAACAAATTCAATCCCTTTTAGACAATTTCCTGGGTAAAACGTTCCACTGTTATAGTGAAGGTGTAAACCTGGCAGTAGAAAATCTTAACAGTATATTTGACCTCTCAGCTTCCCTATCAAATCTAAAAATCTCAAATAGAAAACCGAAGAAAATTAACAATAATGACAAATGGTTTGATGAAGAATGCAAAAATCTAAGAAAGAAATTGAGAAACCTGTCCAACCAAAAACACAAGAGACCCGGAAAACCTGAGTCTACGCCTTCACTATGGTGAATCACTAAAACAATACAGAAATACACTACGGAAAACCTGAGTCTACGCCTTCACTATGGTGAATCACTAAAACAATACAGAAATACACTACGGAAAACCTGAGTCTACGCCTTCACTATGGTGAATCACTAAAACAATACAGAAATACACTACGGAAAACCTGAGTCTACGCCTTCACTATAGTGAATCACTAAAACAATACAGAAATACACTACGGAAAACCTGAGTCTACGCCTTCACTATGGTGAATCACTAAAACAATACAGAAATACACTACGGAAAACCTGAGTCTACGCCTTCACTATGGTGAATCACTAAAACAATACAGAAATACACTACGGAAAACCTGAGTCTACGCCTTCACTATGGTGAATCACTAAAACAATACAGAAATACACTACGGAAAACCTGAGTCTACGCCTTCACTATGGTGAATCACTAAAACAATACAGAAATACACTACGGAAAACCTGAGTCTACGCCTTCACTACGGTGAATCACTAAAACAATACAGAAATACACTACGGAAAAAGAAGGAACAGCATGTCAGAAATCAGCTCAATGCAATTGAAGAATCCATAGACTCTAACCACTTCTGGGAAAATTGGAAAACACTAAACAAACAACAACACAAAGAATTATCTATCCAAATTGGAGATGTATGGGTAAACCACTTCTCCAATCTTTTTGGTTCTATAACAAAGAACAAAGAGCAAAAACATATACATGATCAAATACAGATCTTAGAATCAACTATTAAAGACTACCAGAACCCACTGGATTCTCCAATTACATTGAATGAGTTACAGGACAAAACAAAAACCCTTCAACCCAAAAAGGCCTGTGGTGTCGATGGTATCCTCAATGAAATGATCAAATATACAGACAACAAATTCCAATTGGCTATACTAAAACTCTTTAACATCATACTTAGCTCTGGCATCTTCCCCAATATTTGGAACCAAGGACTGATCACCCCAATCCACAAAAGTGGAGACAAATTTGACCCCAATAACTACCGTGGAATATGCGTTAACAGTAACCTTGGGAAAATCCTCTGCATTATTATTAACAGCAGACTCGTACATTTCCTCAATGAAAACAATGTACTGAGCAAATGTCAAATTGGCTTTTTACCAAATTACCGTACAACAGACCATGTATTCACCCTGCACAACCTAATTGACAACCAAACAAACCAAAACAAAGGCAAAGTCTTCTCATGCTTTGTTGATTTCAAAAAAGCCTTCGACTCAATCTGGCATGAGGGTCTGCTATACAAACTGATGGAAAGTGGTGTTGGGGGTAAAACATACGACATTATAAAATCCATGTACACAAACAACAAGTGTGCGGTTAAAATTGGCAAAAAACACACACATTTCTTCACACAGGGTCGTGGGGTTAGACAGGGATGCAGCTTAAGCCCCACCCTCTTCAACATATATATCAACGAATTGGCGCGGGCACTAGAAAAGTCTGCAGCACCCGGCCTCCCCCTGCTAGAATCAGAAGTCAAATGTCGGCTGTTTGCTGATGATCTGGTGCTTCTGTCACCAACCAAGGAGGGCCTACAGCAGCACCTAGATCTTATGCACAGATTCTGTCAGACCTGGGCCCTGACAGTAAATCTCAGTAAGACCAAAATAATGGTGTTCCAAAAAAGGTCCAGTCACCAGGACCACAAATACAAATTCCATCTAGACACTGTTGCCCTAGAGCATACAAAAAACTATACCTTGGCCTAAACATCAGCGCCACAGGTAACTTCCACAAAGCTGTGAACGATCTGAGAGACAAGGCAAGAAGGGCATTCTATGCCATCAAAAGAAACATAAATTTCAACATACCAATTAGGCTAAAAATACTTGAATCAGTCATAGAGCCCATTGCCCTTTATGGTTGTGAGGTCTGGGGTCCGCTCACCAACCAAGACTTCACAAAATGGGACAAACACCAAATTGAGACTCTGCACGCAGAATTCTGCAAAAATATCCTCCGTGTACAACGTAAAACACCAAATAATGCATGCAGAGCAGAATTAGGCCGATACCCACTAATGATCAAAATCCAGAAAAGAGCCGTTAAATTCTACA
>NC_060190.1:75154016-75166516 GCF_021184085.1 Oncorhynchus gorbuscha | reverse complement strand
ACCTCCTCCAGGAATCTCTCCAGCAGCTTAAGAGGCGTTATTCCTGTTTGTTTTGCCAGGACCTCCGGGGTTTTCCACCCCTCCTCTCCCAGCAGTCTCAGGTCACCCAGCCTTTGTAAACCCCCTGCCATCAGTTACCTCTGCAGGGTGGCCGACCGAACAGATCTCAAAGGGATGGCCGGGTTGTGGAAGATAGGCTCATCCCACACCCACAGCCCAGGCTCCACACCCACTTCTCGTGTGGACCTTAGCAGCTGCCAGGCCCTCAGCACCGCAGAGTAAAAGTCAAAGAGACCTGCAGTACTCAACCTCTCCAGCTTAATGAGGAACAGGTGCCGGTCCAACCCTAATCCGCCAGACCTCCTCAGCAGTGCGCATGCTGGTGCCCTCCAGCCAACATCAGTATGGTACAGTAGTCTCTGCACAGCCTTTAGTCGGAAAGCAGGCACCCTGCCAGTGATGGTACAACCAGAAAGAATTCACATATGTTGCAGGTCTGCGAGCAGACTGGCTGGGGGGTTGAGGACAGACAGTTTATGTCACAGGGAAGATGCCACCAGGTTGTTCATTATCAGCACCCTACCTCTATATGACACTTGGGACAGGAACCACCTCCATCTGGCCAGTCTTGACACCACTACCTGTGACAGCCCCACCCAGTTCTTCCTGACACACCTCTCCGAGCCCAGGTACACCCCCAACATTTTAAGCCCTTCACAACCCCACTGCCAACCCACTGGAAGCAGAGGGGCCCTATCCTCCCATAACAGAGCGTTGCTCTTGCCCCAGTTTACCTTAGCTGACGAAGCTCCCTCGTACACATTCAGACTCGTCTCTAGTGCCTGCATACCCTGACCATCACAGAAGTGTCATCTGCATATGCTGACACTGCTATGCCTGTTAACACACCCATGCCTGTCCAGCGCACTCCCTGCAGTCTCCTGCTTAGGAGGCCCAAAAAAGTCTCAATGGCTAGTGTATATAACTGCCCCGATAGAGGGCATCCTTGTCTAATGCCCCGTCTCACCCAGACTAGCCTACTGAGCCCCCCTCCCACCCTGACCATATATGACGCACCAGCATACAACATCTTCACACAGGTCAAAAACCTTTCCCCAAACCCAAAAAAACAGACATCACATTAAACAGATACTCATGGTATCAAAAGCCTTTTCTTGATCTAAAGAGACCAGTCCAAAGTTCACATTAGAACCTCTCGACAAGTCCAAAATGTCCCTGATTAAGAACAAGTTGTCTGTGATTGAGCATCCCGGTACACAATATGTTTGGTCCTTGTGTACGATAGAGTCCAGGTGGGACTTCATTCTTTTAGAGAGGACATTGGCAAATATCTTGTAGTCGACACAAAGCAAAGCCACATGCCTCCAGTTCTTAAGTCCATACAAGTCCCCTTTTTTTGGGCAGGAGAGTCAGAGCCGCACTCACCCTAGCCCTAAACACCTTCACCCATGTATACTGTCTTGTGTTAGGATGTCTAGTTCTCCAAACATCCACTAGGTCAAACTGCTTAATGATGTCCCTTAACACTCCCACTGACCCTGAATGAGGCTGTTCTCCATTTGTCTTCCCTTAATAACACTCCCACTGACCCAGAATGAGGTTCTTCTCCATTTGTCTTCTCCTTAACACTCCCACTGACCCTGAATGTGGCTGTTCTCCATTTGTCTTCTCCCTTAATAACACTCCCACTGACCCTGAATGAGGCTGTTCTCCATTTGTCTTCTCCCTTAATAACACTCCCACTGACCCTGAATGAGGCTGTTCTCCATTTGTCTTCTCCCTTAATAACACTCCCACTGACCCTGAATGAGGCTGTTCTCCATTTGTCTTCTCCCTTAATAACACTCCCACTGACCCTGAATGAGGCTGTTCTCCATTTCTGTCTTTCGCAGTCCCGGTCTCCGCCAACTACCAGCGTCTCCTCAGTCTCCTCTTCTCTCCCCTTTCTCCTTTTCTGCTTGACACCCTCCTCCTCCCCCTATTCTCTTACAATTCCCCACTATATTCTCCTCATCCACTAGCATTACCTGACTAGACCCAGCCTCCTCTACACCACCACCTATAACCTGACTAGACCCAGCCTCATCTACACCACCATCTATAACCTGACTAGACCAAGCCTCATCTACACCACCATCTATAACCTGACTAGACCCAGCCTCATCTACACCACCATCTATAACCTGACTAGACCCAGCCTCATCTACACCACCATCTATAACCTGACTAGACCCAGCCTCATCTACACCACCATCTATAACCTGACTAGACCCAGCCTCATCTACACCACCATCTATAACCTGACTAGACCCAGCCTCATCTACACCACCATCACTGGCATGACTAGACCCAGCCTCATCTACACCACCATCACTGGCATGACGAGACCCAGCCTCATCTACACCACCATCACTGGCATGACGAGACCCAGCCTCATCTACACCACCATCTATAACCTGACTAGACCCAGCCTCATCTACACCACCATCACTGGCATGACTAGACCCAGCCTCATCTACACCACCATCACTGGCATGACTAGACCCAGCCTCATCTACACCACCATCACTGGCATGACTAGACCCAGCCTCATCTACACCACCATCTATAACCTGACTAGACCCAGCCTCATCTACACCACCATCTATAACCTGACTAGACCCAGCCTCATCTACACCACCATCACTGGCATGACGAGACCCAGACTCATCTACACCACCATCACTGGCATGACTAGACCCAGCCTCATCTACACCACCATCACTGGCATGACGAGACCCAGCCTCATCTACACCACCATCACTGGCATGACTAGACCCAGCCTCATCTACACCACCATCTATAACCTGACTAGACCAAGCCTCATCTACACCACCATCTATAACCTGACTAGACCCAGCCTCATCTACACCACCATCTATAACCTGACTAGACCCAGCCTCATCTACACCACCATCTATAACCTGACTAGACCCAGCCTCATCTACACCACCATCTATAACCTGACTAGACCCAGCCTCATCTACACCACCATCTATAACCTGACTAGACCCAGCCTCATCTACACCACCATCTATAACCTGACTGTCATGTTTTGTCTTATATCATCTTGTCATTTTGCTTTTCCTTCTGTTCGTTTCCCCCTGCTGGTCTTATTAGGTTCGTTCCCTTTTTCTATCCCTCTCTCTCCCCCTCCCTCTCTCTCCTCTCTCTATCGTTCCGTTCCTGCTCCCAGCTGTTCCTATTCCCCTAATCATCATTTAGTCTTCCCACACCTGTTCCCGATCCTTTCCCCTGATTAGAGTCCCTATTTATTCCTTTGTGTTCCGTTCCTGTCCCGTCGGTTCCTTGTTTTGTATTCACCATGCTGTGATTGTGTTTCGCCCTGTCCTGTCGTGTTTTTTGCCTTCATCAGATGCTGCGTGTGAGCAGGTGTCTCTGTCTACTACGGCCTGCGCCTACCCGAAGCGACCTGCAGTCTGTGGCCGCTTCTCCAGTTATTCCCTCTACAGACTAGAGGATTTCTGTTATTCCCTGTTTGGACTTAAATAAACTCTGTTTCTGTTAAGTCGCTTTTGGGTCCTCTTTCACCTGCATGACAGAAGGAACCGACCAAGTAATGGACCCAGCGACTTCAGACGCTCGTTACACTGCCGTCGAGATCCAAGGAGCCATGCTCGGCAGACACGAGCAGGAATTGTCTGCTGCTCGCCATGCCGTGGAGAACCTGGCCGCTCAGGTTTCCGACCTCTCTGGACAGTTCCAGAGTCTACGTCTCGTGCCACCTGTTACTTCCTGGCCTGCCGAGCCTCCAGAACCTAGGGTTAATAACCCACCTTGCTACTCCGGGCAGCCCACTGAGTGCCGCTCCTTTCTCACGCAGTGTGAGATTGTGTTCTCTCTCCAACCCAACACATACTCTAGAGAGAGCTCGGGTTGCTTACGTCATTTCACTCCTTACTGGCCGGGCTCGAGAATGGGGCACAGCTATCTGGGAGGCAAGGGCTGATTGCTCTAACAAGTTCCAGAACTTTAAAGAGGAGATGATTCGGGTTTTTGACCGTTCAGTTTTTGGTAGGGAGGCTTCTAGGGCCCTGGCTTCCTTATGCCAAGGTGAACGGTCCATAACGGATTATTCTATTGAGTTTCGCACTCTTGCTGCCTCTAGTGAGTGGAACGAGCCGGCGCTGCTCGCTCGTTTTCTGGAGGGACTCCACGCAGTGGTTAAGGATGAGATTCTCTCCCGGGAGGTTCCTTCAGATGTGGACTCTTTGATTGCTCTCGCCATCCGCATAGAACGACGGGTAGATCTTCGTCACCGGGCTCGTGGAAGAGAGCTCGCATCAACAGTGTTTCCCTGCTCCGCATCGCAACCATCTCCCTCCTCTGGCTTTGAGACTGAGCCCATGCAGCTGGGAGGGATTCGCATCTCGACTAAGGAGAGGGAACGGAGGATCACCAACCGCCTGTGCCTCTATTGCGGAGTTGCTGGACATTTTGTTAATTCATGTCCAGTAAGAGGCCAGAGCCCATCAGTAAGCGGAGGGCTACTGGTGAGCGCTACTACTCTGGTCTCTTCATCTAGATCTTGTACTACTATGTCGGTCCATCTACGCTGGACCGGTTCGGGTGCTACATGCAGTGCCTTGATTGACTCTGGGGCTGAGGGTTGTTTCATGGACGAAGCATGGGTTCGGAAACATAACATTCCTTTCAGACCGTTAGACAAGCCTACGCCCATGTTTGCCTTAGATGGTAGTCATCTTCCCAGTATCAGATTTGAGACACTACCTTTAACCCTCACAGTATCTGGTAACCACAGTGAGACTATTTCTTTTTTGATTTTCCGTTCACCGTTTACACCTGTTGTTTTGGGTCATCCCTGGCTAGTATGTCATAATCCTTCTATTAATTGGTCTAGTAATTCTATCCTATCCTGGAACGTTTCTTGTCATGTGAAGTGTTTAATGTCTGCCATCCCTCCCGTTTCTTCTGTCCCTACTTCCCAGGAGGAACCTGGCGATTTGACAGGAGTGCCGGAGGAATATCATGATCTGCGCACGGTCTTCAGTCGGTCCCGAGCCAACTCCCTTCCTCCTCACCGGTCGTATGATTGTAGTATTGATCTCCTTCCGGGGACCACTCCTCCTCGAGGTAGACTATACTCTCTGTCGGCTCCCGAACGTAAGGCTCTCGAGGATTATTTGTCTGTGTCTCTTGACGCCGGTACCATAGTGCCTTCTTCTTCTCCGGCCGGGGCGGGGTTCTTTTTTGTTAAGAAGAAGGACGGTACTCTGCGCCCCTGCGTGGATTATCGAGGGCTGAATGACATAACGGTTAAGAATCGTTATCCGCTTCCCCTTGTGTCATCAGCCTTCGAGATTCTGCAGGGAGCCAGGTGCTTTACTAAGTTGGACCTTCGTAACGCTTACCATCTCGTGCGCATCAGAGAGGGGGACGAGTGGAAAACGGCGTTTAACACTCCGTTAGGGCATTTTGAGTACCGGGTTCTGCCGTTCGGTCTCGCCAATGCGCCAGCTGTTTTTCAGGCATTAGTTAATGATGTTCTGAGAGACATGCTGAACATTTTTGTTTTTGTCTATCTTGACGATATCCTGATTTTTCTCCGTCACTCGAGATTCATGTTCAGCACGTTCGACGTGTTCTACAGCGCCTTTTAGAGAATTGTCTCTACGTAAAGGCTGAGAAGTGCTCTTTTCATGTCTCCTCCGTTACTTTTCTCGGTTCCGTTATTTCCGCTGAAGGCATTCAGATGGATTCCGCTAAGGTCCAAGCTGTCAGTGATTGGCCCGTTCCAAGGTCACGTGTCGAGTTGCAGCGCTTTTTAGGTTTCGCTAATTTCTATCGGCGTTTCATTCGTAATTTCGGTCAAGTTGCTGCCCCTCTCACAGCTCTTACTTCTGTCAAGACGTGTTTTAAGTGGTCCGGTTCCGCCCAGGGAGCTTTTGATCTTCTAAAAGAACGTTTTACGTCCGCTCCTATCCTCGTTACTCCTGACGTCACTAGACAATTCATTGTCGAGGTTGACGCTTCAGAGGTAGGCGTGGGAGCCATTCTATCCCAGCGCTTCCAGTCTGACGATAAGGTTCATCCTTGCGCTTATTTTTCTCATCGCCTGTCGCCATCTGAGCGCAACTATGATGTGGGTAACCGTGAACTGCTCGCCATCCGCTTAGCCCTAGGCGAATGGCGACAGTGGTTGGAGGGGCGACCGTTCCTTTGTCGTTTGGACAGACCATAAGAACCTTGAGTACATCCGTTCTGCCAAACGACTTAATGCCCGTCAAGCTCGTTGGGCGTTGTTTTTCGCTCGTTTCGAGTTTGTGATTTCTTACCGTCCGGGTAGCAAGAACACCAAGCCTGATGCCTTATCCCGTCTGTTTAGTTCTTCTGTGGCTTCTACTGATCTCGAGGGGATTCTTCCTTATGGGCGTGTTGTCGGGTTGACAGTCTGGGGAATTGAAAGACAGGTTAAGCAAGCACTCACGCACACTGCGTCGCCGCGCGCTTGTCCTAGTAACCTCCTTTTCGTTCCTGTTTCCACTCGTCTGGCTGTTCTTCAGTGGGCTCACTCTGCCAAGTTAGCTGGTCATCCCGGTGTTCGAGGCACTCTTGCGTCTATTCGCCAGCGCTTTTGGTGGCCGACTCAGGAGCGTGACACGCGCCGTTTCGTGGCTGCGTGTTCAGACTGCGCGCAGAAGAAGTCTGGTAATTTTTTTCTGCTTCTGCTCCTGGTCTTGCTGGGTCTCAGTCTGTTCCCTGCCATCGCATCTCTCCTGTTCTTGTTCCTGCCCTTGCTGTGTCTCAGTCTGTCCCTAGTTCTCATTTTTTTTTTAGAGTAGTACCCTAGTTTCCCTTTTTATCGTTTTTCGTTACGGTCCTGAGGAGAGGAGTTGGGTTCTTTCTCGGGACGTGCTGGACCGTTTGATCTATGATTTCCTCCGTTGCCGCCAGTGTTCCTCCTCGAGAGCGCCAGGAGGCGCTCGGTGAGTGGGGGTACTGTCATGTTTTGTCTTATATCATCTTGTCATTTTGCTTTTCCTTCTGTTCGTTTCCCCCTGCTGGTCTTATTAGGTTCGTTCCCTTTTTCTATCCCTCTCTCTCCCCCTCCCTCTCTCTCCTCTCTCTATCGTTCCGTTCCTGCTCCCAGCTGTTCCTATTCCCCTAATCATCATTTAGTCTTCCCACACCTGTTCCCGATCCTTTCCCCTGATTAGAGTCCCTATTTATTCCTTTGTGTTCCGTTCCTGTCCCGTCGGTTCCTTGTTTTGTATTCACCATGCTGTGATTGTGTTTCGCCCTGTCCTGTCGTGTTTTTTGCCTTCATCAGATGCTGCGTGTGAGCAGGTGTCTCTGTCTACTACGGCCTGCGCCTACCCGAAGCGACCTGCAGTCTGTGGCCGCTTCTCCAGTTATTCCCCTCTACAGACTAGAGGATTTCTGTTATTCCCTGTTTGGACTTAAATAAACTCTGTTTCTGTTAAGTCGCTTCTGGGTCCTCTTTCACCTGCATGACACTGACTAGACCCAGCCTCATCTACACCACCATCACTGGCATGACTAGACCCAGCCTCATCTACACCACCATCACTGGCATGACGAGACCCAGCCTCATTGCCCCCTGCACGGTGACCTCGATTTCCCCCACTGGCGCTTGTACCCTCACCTTGTCTACGGCCTTTATGTGGGCACACAAAGCTCTTATGCCCCAAATCCCTACACTCAAAACACAGTAGACTATCTGTGCTGGCGTAGAGCCCCTCCCCATGCCTCACTTTAAAATGCACATTTAACTGTTGTTCATTGTTATTCAGAAACATGACCACTTTTCTCCGGAAACGTACCAACGTGCTTAACGCCATCTGCCTGAAAACCTGCCGACATTACACAAAAACCACAAGCAAACTTACCAAAACAATTCAGCTCTTTCCTGATTTGATCATCAAATTGCGACGACCACCCTGGTCGAAGGGGTAGAAACAGGGGAAATTGGCACCAAATCAAATCTTCCACTAGCAATGAGCTGACCCACCAGATGTGCTATTTTCATGAACAAAACCACAGCTTCGTTCATTCCGGAAGCAGAATTTATAAATTCAACCTCCAACCTTTTCATCATCTGCGAGCAGAACCTCCTCCACCTTTCACTCCAATCTCAGGAACACACCTGAATCCATGCCGTATCGACAGCGTCTCCTCCGCGCTAGGCTGAGAAGCCATCGGGCACACCACAACTTCCAAACCCCAGGAAACTAAAACTCTGTCCTCTTCCACCATAACTTTTAAAAAACCTCTGGATACCGCTGAAACAAATAGTCCATTAACCACCATTAACCTCCACCATAGAAAATAAACATGTAAAGAAAAGACCAAGGACAGAATAAAGAACGTTAGTTAGGACAGAACCCTCCACACCAAACACTCAAACTCCCAGCATGCACTGCAAGAGAGAGCGCACGAGAGAGAGGAAGAGGGTTAGAGGAAAGAGAGAGTTAAGGTGAGAGAGAGAGAGAGAGAGAGAGAGAGAGAGAGAGAGAGAGAGAGAGAGAGAGAGAGAGAGAGAGAGAGAGAGAGAGAAAGAAAGGAGAGAGAGAGAGAGAGAGAGAAAGGAGAGTGAGAGTTAAGGAGAGAGAGAGTTAAGGAGAGAGAGAGGGAGAAAGAGAGAGAAAGAGAGAGAAAGAGAGAGTTAAGGAGAGCGAGAGTTAAGGAGAGCGAGAGTTAAGGAGAGCGAGATAGAGGAAGAGAGAGAAATATAGAGAGTTTAGGAGAGAGAGAGAAATAGAGAGAAAGATAGAGAGTTTAGGAGAGAGAGAGAAAGAGAGAGAAATATAGAGAGTTTAGGAGAGAGAGAGAAAGATAGAGAGTTTAGGAGAGCGAGAGAAAGATAGATAAATGAAGGAGGAATAGCCAGTCAGATGGATAGTTGAGGCAGGGATGTAATTACTCTGAGAGAATGTGATAATGTCTGTTCCCTCTTATTGGAAGGAGGGATAGAGTTAGAGAAGTTAGAGGAAGAGTTTGATCAGAGTCTGTTCCTTCTGATTTTATGAACCCCCAGTAAAACTTCCTTGGGACTAACTGGTATGGAGAGAGAGAGATGAGATGAGACAACGCTCTGGCTATGCAGGATGGATTCATTTCCTGTTTTAGTGAGAAAAAAAACATAACAAATGAGCACACACACACAGACACACACACAGACACACCCCCTGTAACCTACACATAATGATTAATCTCCTGAGATTAGCAAAATGACTGTGAAATGTAATTATAGAAGTAAGACTTGTCAACGATTATCCCATAAACGATTGTGTCACACTGAAACGTGACGCTAATTGGTCATTGTCCCCTGCATGATGAAACACTAACACACACTACGCTAAGATAGGTAGTCAAACCCAAAAGAATGGCATTTAGCACGTAGGTGATCTGCTGTTTCATTGGTTCTGGTATTAAAAGCACTGTCAATATTTGTCTTCGATAGTTTCGTTGAATGGTTTTATAACAAGGTACAATGGAGGTAGAGGGAGAGAGAGGGAGGGTTAGAGAGGGAGAGAGAGGGAGGGTTAGAGAGGGAGAGAGAGAGGGAGGGATAGAGAGGGAGAGAGGCAGAGAGATGGAGGGATAGAGAGGGGGACTCACTCTATACACCTTGTAGAACAGCAAAGTGTTTCAATGTACTAATTTCGCTTGTTAAAGCATATAGAATATAGACCATCAAACATTTACTTGAATAATTGTTACTATTTCGTGGCTGTAAGGCCGGGTAATGGCCTGTGGAGAGATATAACAAACTACTAGTAGGGAAAACCCTGAAGATGTATAATAGTTAAAGGGGGAAAATAAATCAATATAAATAAAGATAAAATAAATAAGCATAAATATGGGTTGTATTTACAGTTGTGTGTGTTCTTCACTGGTTGCCCTTTTTCTCGTGGCAACAGGTCACAAATCTTGCTTCTGTGATGGCACACTGTGGAATTTCCCCCAGTAGATATGGGAGTTTATCAAAAATGGATTTGTTTTCGAATTCTTTGTGGATCTGTGTAATCTGAGGGAAATATGTCTCTCTAATATGGTCATACATTTAGCAGGAGGTTAGGAAGTGCAGCTCAGTTTCCACCTCATTTTGTGGGCAGTGAGCACATAGCCTGTCTTCTCCAGAGAGCCATGTCTGCCTACGGTGGCTGTACATAGTCAAAGCTTTCCTTAAATTTGGGTCAGTCACAGTGGACAGGTATTCTCTGTGTAGGGCCAAATAGCATTCTAGTTTGCTGTTTTTTTGTCAATTCTTTCCAATGTGTCAAGTTATTATCTTTTTGTTTTCTCATGATTTGGATTGGTCTAATTGTGTTGCTGTCCTGGGGCGCTGTGGGGTGTGTTTGTGTTTGTGAACAGAGCCCCAGGACCAGCTTGCTTAGGGGACTCTTCTCCAGGTTCATCTCTCTGTAGGTGAGGCTTCCTTTTAGGTGGTTGTAGAATTTAACGGCTCTTTTCTGGATTTTGATAATTAGTGGGTATCGGCCTAATTCTGCTCTACGTGCATTATTTCAAATCAACGTGTATTTGTCACGTGCGCCGAATACAACAGGTGTAAACAGTGAAATGCTGAATACAACAGGTGTAAACAGTGAAATGCAGGCTCTAACCAATGGTGCCAAAATAAATAAAAATGTATGTGTGTGTGTGTGTGTGTGTGTGTGTGTGTGTGTGTGTGTGTGTGTGTGTGTGTGTGTGTGTGTGTGTGTGTGTGTGTGTGTGTGTGTGTGTGTGTGTGTGTGTGTGTGTGTGTGTGTGTGTGTGTGTGTGTGTGTGTGTAGGTAATAAAAATACATTTGAAAAAGAGTAGCAAGACTATATACAGACACCTGTTAGTCAGGCTTATTGAGGTAGTATGTACATGTAGGTATCGTTAAAGTGACTAAGTGCATATATGATGAACAGAGAGTAGCAGTAGTGTAAAACAGGGGTTGGTGGGTGGCGGGACACAATGCAGATAGCCTGGTTAGCCAATGTGCTGGAGCACTGGTTGGTCGGGCCAATTGCGGTAGTAGTTAAAGTGACTATGCATATATGATAAACAGAGAGTAGCAGCAGCGTAAAAGTGGGGTTGGGGGGTTAGGGGGGGGGGGGGGGTACACAATGCAAATAGTCCAGATAGCCATTTGGTTAACTGATCAGGAGTCTTATGGCTTGGGGGTAAAAACTGTTGAGAAGCCTTTTTGTCCTAGACTTGGCACTCCGGTACCGCTTGCCGGTAGAGAGAACAGTTTATGACTAGGGGGGCTGGAGGATTTGACAATTTTTAGGGCCTTCCTCTGACACCGCCTGGTGTAGAGGTCCTGGATGGCAGGAAGCTTGGCCCCAGTCATGTACTGGGCCGTACGCATTACCCTCTGTAGTGCCTTGCGGTCGGAGGCCGAGCAATTGCCGTACCATGCAGTGATGCAACCGGTCAGGATGCTCTCGATGGTGCAGCTGTAGAACCTTTTGAGGATCTCAGGACCCATGCCAAATCTTTTAGTTTCCTGAGGGGGAATAGGCTTTGTCGTGCCCTCTTCACAACTGTCTTGGTGTGTTTGGACCAATCTAGTTTGTTGTTGATGTGGACACCGAGGAACATGAAGCTCTCAACCTGCTCCACTACAGCCTCATCGATGAGAATGGGGACATGCTCGGTGCTCCTTTTCCTGTAGTCCACAATCATCTCCTTAGTCTTGGTTAAGTTGAGGGATAGGTTGTTATTCTGGCACCACCCGGCCAGATCTCTAACCTCCTCCCTATAGGCTGTCTCGTCGTTGTCGGTGATCAGGCCTACCACTGTTGTGTCGTCAGCAAACTTAATGATGGTGTTGGAGTCGTGCCTGGCCATGCAGTCGTGGGTGAACAGGGAGTACAGGAGGGGACTGAGCACGCACCCCTGGGGAGTATTGAGGATCAGCGTGGCAGATGTGGCAGATATGTTGCTACCTACCCTCACCACCTGGGGGCCGCCTCTTAGGAAGTTCAAGATCCAGTTGCAGAGGGAGGTGTTTAGTCCCAGGATCCTTAGCTTAGTGATGAGCTTTGAGGACACTATGGTGTTGAACGCTGAGCTGTAGTCAATGAATAGCATTCTCACATAGGTGTTCCTTTTGTCCAGGTGGGAAAGGGCAGTGTGGTGTGCAATAGAGATTGCATCATCTGAGGCTCTGTTGGTGCGGTATGCAAATTGGAGTGGGTCTAGGGTTTCTGGGATAATGGTGTTGATGTGAGCCATTACCAGCCTTTCAAAGCACTTCATGGCTACGGATGTGAGTGCTACGGGTCTTACTCATGTCGGCTACGGAGAGCATGATCACACAGTCGTCTGGAACAGCTGATGCTCTCATGCATGCCTCAGTGTTGCTTGCCTCGAAGCGAGCATAGAAGGGATTTAGCTTGTCTGGTAGGCTTGTGTCACTGGGCAGCTCGCGGCT
>NC_060190.1:75111516-75149016 GCF_021184085.1 Oncorhynchus gorbuscha | reverse complement strand
AAGTCGCTTTGGATAAAAGTGTCTGCTAAATGGCATATATTATATATTATATTATCTACACACAATACCCCATAATGACAATGTGAACACTTTTGTTTTGTTTTGCAAATTTATTGAAAATGAAAATCCAGAAATACACATGTATTGTAGACCATGTATTGTAGACCATGTATTGTAGACCATGTATTGTAGACCATCTATTGTAGACCATGTATTGTAGACCAAGTATTGTAGACCATGTATTGTAGACCAAGTATTGTAGACCATGTATTGTGGACCATGTATTGTAGTCCATGTATTGTAGACCATGTATTGTAGACCATGTATTGTAGACCATGTATTGTAGACCATGTATTGTAGACCATGTATTGTAGACCATGTATTGTAGACCATGTATTGTAGACCATCTATTGTAGACCATGTATTGTAGACCAAGTATTGTAGACCATGTATTGTAGACCATGTATTGTAGACCATGTATTGTAGTACATGTATTGTAGACCAAGTATTGTAGACCATGTATTGTGGACCATGTATTGTAGTCCATGTATTGTAGACCAAGTATTGTAGACCATGTATTGTAGACCATGTATTGTAGTCCATGTATTGTAGACCATGTATTGTAGACCATGTATTGTGGACCATGTATGTATTGTAGTCCATGTATTGTAGACCAAGTATTGTAGACCATGTATTGTAGACCATGTATTGTAGACCATGTATTGTAGACCATGTATTGTAGACCAAGTATTGTAGACCATGTATTGTAGACCATGTATTGTAGACCATGTATTGTAGTCCATGTATTGTAGACCATGTATTGTAGACCATGTATTGTAGTCCATGTATTGTAGACCAAGTATTGTAGACCATGTATTGTAGACCATGTATTGTAGACCATGTATTGTAGACCAAGTATTGTAGTCCATGTATTGTAGACCATGTATTGTAGACCATGTATTGTAGACCATGTATTGTAGACCATGTATTGTAGACCATGTATTGTAGACCAAGTATTGTAGACCATGTATTGTAGACCATGTATTGTAGACCAAGTATTGTAGACCATGTATTGTGGACCATGTATTGTAGACCATGTATTGTAGACCATGTATTGTAGACCATCTATTGTAGACCATGTATTGTAGACCATGTATTGTAGACCATGTATTGTAGACCATGTATTGTAGACCATGTTAAGTTCAATTGGTTTATAATTACAACGCAGATGCAGAGACGACTAATCATCTGCAACCCGGTACCAAATCTTTACGTGAACGCTGGCCTAATGTTTTGTCTGTCCACCAGAGACGACACAATAACTAAAGATGTTCTAAATGACCTTGAGCACTTGTTCGTCAAACTCCCAGTCAACAACCTGAGAGGAAGTGCTTTTACCTTACAAATACCAGACATTTTATTAACTCAATGATACGTCTGTCATCGGTTACTCCGAGACAGTCCCAAGACAGTCACGAGGCAGTGACAAGGCAGTCACGAGGCAGTCACAAGGCAGTCACAAGACAGTCACAAGGCAGTCCCAAGACAGTCCCAAGACAGTCCCAAAACAGTCACAAGGCCCTCTCTCAGTAGAGACATTACAAATGTCATATTATATGTCATATTAATGTCATATTATATATATATATATATATATATATATATATATACAATGTACAAATAGTTAAAGGACACAAGATAAAATAAATATGTGTGATCTGGGGGAAATATGGGAAATATGTCTCTCTAATATAGTCATACATTGGGCAGGAGGTTAGGAAGTGCAGCTCAGTTTCCACCTCATTTTGTGGGCAGTGTGCACATAGCCTCTCTCTCTCTCTCTCTCTCTCTCTCTCTCTCTCTCTCTCTCTCTCTCTCTCTCTCTCTCTCTCTCTCTCTCTCTGTCTCTGTCCTCTCTGTCTCTCTCTCTCTCTCTCTCTCTCTCTCTCTCTCTCTCTCTCTCTCTCTCTCTCTCTCTCTCTCTCTCTGTGTCTCTCTCTCTCTCTCTCTCTCTCTCTCTCTCTCTCTCTCTCTCTCTCTCTCTCTCTCTCTCTCTCTCTCTCTCTCTCTCTCTCTCTCTCTCTCTCTCTCTCTGTGTCTCTCTCTCTCTCTCTCTCTCTCTCTCTCTCTCTCTCTCTCTCTCTCTCTCTCTCTCTCCTCTCTCTGTCTCTCTCTCTCTCTCTCTCTCTCTCTCTCTCTCTCTCTCTCTCTCTCTCTCTCTCTCTCTCTCTCTCTCTCTCTCTCTCTCTCTCTCTCTCTCTGTCTCTCTGTCTCTCTCTCTCCGTCTCTCTCTCCCTCTCTCTCTCTCAATTCAATTCAATTCAAGGGCTTTATTGGCATGGGAAACATGTGTTAACATTGCCAAAGCAAGTGAGGTAGACAACATATAAAGTGAATATATAAAGTGAAAAACAACAAAAATTAACAGTAAACATTACACATACATCTCTCTCTATCTCTCTCTCTCTCCCTCTCTCCAGCTGTTCTATATAGACGCATGAAGCCCACTCACACACATGAACAGACAAACACACACATTCTAAATCTCAGTGCCTAAGTGACAGATGAAAGGTTAAAGTGATGTGAACATTAGTCGTCTCCTCTACAGTGAACCCCCTGGGTGGCATCGCTCTTACAGCGCTCCCTCCGACATAACAGACATGAGGAAAAGAGGCAGACAGACAGACAGACAGACAGACAGACAGACAGACAGACAGACAGACAGACAGACAGACAGACAGACAGACAGACAGACAGACAGACAGACAGACAGACAGACAGACAGACAGACAGACAGACAGACAGACAGACAGACAGACAGACAGACAGACACTTTTACATTTTGGACATTTAGCAGACGCTCTTATCCAGAGCTCTTATCCAGAGCGACTTTCATTCAAAAGACAAAGTGGAAAGAAGAATATATATAATATATATAATATATAATAATAATAATATATAATATATAAAAGTGACTGGGGTTTTCAGGATGAAAATGATCGGAATGGAGGTAAGATAACTTAATACACAAATCTACAATCGTGTTGCTTACCAAGAAGTGGCCGAATTATAGTTTTGACTTAAATCTATATGAAGATGTATGGCAAGTCCTGAATATTGTTGTCTAGCAATGATCAGCAACCAATTTGACAGAGCTTGAATACTTTTTAAAAGAATAATGGGCAAATATTTTACAATCAAGGGTGTAAAGCTCTTAGAGGCGCACCCAGAAAGACTCACAGCAGTTGTGGTCCTTCTGTAACTCAGTTGGTAGAGCATGGCGCTTGTAACGCCAGGGTAGTGGGTTCGATCCCGGGACCACCCATACGTAGAATGTATGCACACATGACTGTAAGTCGCTTTGGATAAAAGCGTCTGCTAAATGGCATATATTTTCACTTTCTCATTATGGGGTATTGTGTGTGGAAAAAAGCTATCAATTTAGAATTCTGTCTGTAACTCAAAAACATGTGGAATAAGTCAAGGGGTATGAATACTCTCTCTCCCTTCCTCTCTCTCCCCCTTCCCCTCTCTGTCCCTTCCTCTCTCTCTCCCCCTTCCTCTCTCTCTCCATCTCTCTCTCCCCCCTTCTCTCTCTCTCCATCTCTCTCTCCCTTCCTCTCTCTCTCCATCTCTCTCTGTCCCTTCCTCTCTCTCTCCATCCCTCTCTGTCCCTTCCTCTCTCTCTCCCCCTTCCTCTCCCTCTCCATCTCTCTCTCCCTTCTCTCTCTCTCCATCTCTCTCTCTCCCTTCCTCTCTCTCTCCCTTCCCTCTCTCTCTGTCCCTTCCTCTCTCTCCATCTCTCTCTCTCCCTTCCTCTCTCTCTTCATCTTTCTCTCTCCCTTCCTCTCTCCATCTCTCTCTCTCCCTTCCTCTCTCTCTCCCTTCCTCTGTCTCTCCCTTCCTCTCTCTCTCCCCCTTCCTCTCTCTCTCCATCTCTCTCTCTCCCTTCCTCTCTCTCTCCCTTCCTCTCTCTCTCCCTTCCTCCCTCTCTCCCCCTTCCTCTCTCTCTCTCCATCTATCTCTCTCCCTTCCTCTCTCTCTCCATCTGTCCCTTCCTCTCTCTCTCCCTTCCTCTCTCTCTCCCCTTCCCTCTCTCTCTCCCTTCCTCTCTCTCCCCCTTCCTCTCTCTCTCCCTTCCTCTCTCTCTCCCTTCCTCTCTCTCTCCCTTCCTCTCTCTCTGCCTTCCTTTCTCTCTCCCTTCCTTTCTCTCTCCATCTCTCTCCTCTTCATCTCCCCTCTCTCCATCTCTCTCTCCCCCTTTCTCTCTCTCTCCATCTCTCGCTCCCCCTTCCTCTCTCTCTCCATCTCTCTCTCTCCCTTCCTCTCTCTCTCCCTTCCTCCCTCTCTCTCTCTCCCTCCCGCTTTCTCTCCCTTCCTCCCTCTCTCCATCTCTCTCTCTAGCTCAGTAAGCTACAGTATTATGGGCTATCCGCCCACCAATAGAACCCACACGTCAATTCACTTACAGTAACCTCAGAATACCCCAGTAACCCCAGTAACCCCGACAACCCCAGTAACCCTGATAACCCCAGTAACCCCGATAACCCCAGTAAGCCTGGTATCCCCAGTAACCCCGATAACCCTAGTAAGCCTGGTTTCCCCAGTAACCCCGGTATGCCCATGTAACACCGGTATCACCAGTAACCCTGGTATCCCCAGGAACCCAGAAAACCTGGTATCCCCGGTAACCCCGGTATTCCCAATAACCACAGCAACCCTGCTATATCCAGTAACCCCAGCAACCCTGGATTCACCAGTAACACCGGGATCCCCAGTAACCCTGGTATCCATAGTAACCGTGATATCCGTGTAACCGTGATATCCCTAGTAACCATGGTAGCCTCTACCCCCAGTAACCATGGTATCCCCAGTAACCCTCTAGGTCCTCAACAGTCTCTACCCCCAGTAACCCTCTAGGACCTCAACAGCCTCTACCCCCAGTAACCCTCTAGGTCCTCAACAGCCTCTACCCCCAGTAACCCTCTAGGTCCTCAACAGCCTCTACCCCCAGTAACCCTCTAGGTCCTCAACAGCCTCTACCCCCAGTAACCATGGTATCCCCAGTAACCCTCTAGGTCCTCAACAGTCTCTACCCCAGTAACCCTCTAGGTCCTCAACAGCCTCTACCCCCAGTAACCCTCTAGGTCCTCAACAGCCTCTACCCCCAGTAACCATCTAGGTCCTCAACAGCCTCTACCCCCAGTAACCCTCTAGGTCCTCAACAGTCTCTACCTCCAGTAACCCTCTAGGTCCTCAACAGTCTCTACCCCCAGTAACCCTCTAGGTCCTCAACAGCCTCTACCCCCAGTAACCCTCTAGGTCCTCAACAGCCTCTACCCCCAGTAACCCTCTAGGTCCTCAACAGTCTCTACCTCCAGTAACCCTCTAGGTCCTCAACAGCCTCTATCCCCAGTAACCCTGGTATCCCTAGTAACCCTCTAGATCCTCAACAGCCTCTACCCCCATGCCATTAGACTGTTGAACAATGAATCAAAAGGCCAAAAGACAAGTTGCAGTGACCCTCCCTACTAGCTGTTTGATATCTTGGCATAGTATATTATCTCTAAATATACCTACATGTACATATTATCTCAATTACCATGTACCTCTGCAAATTAACTCTGTACCGTAACACCCTGTATATAGCCTCCACATTGACTCTGTACCGGTACCCCCTGTATATAGCCTCCACATTGACTCTGTACCGGTACCCCCTGTATATAGCCTCCACATTGACTCTGTACCGGTACCCCCTGCATATAGCCTCCACATTGACTCTGTACCGGTACCCCCTGCATATAGCCTCCACATTGACTCTGTACCGGTACCCCCTGTATATAGCCTCCACATTGACTCTGTACCGTAATACCCCCTGCATATAGCCTCCACATTGACTCTGTACCGGTACCCCCTGCATATAGCCTCCACATTGACTCTGTACCGGTACCCCCTGTATATAGCCTCCACATTGACTCTGTACCGTAATACCCTGTATATAGCCTCCACATTGACTCTGTACCGGTACCCCCTGTATATAGCCTCCACATTGACTCTGTACCGTAATACCCTGTATATAGCCTCTACATTGACTCTGTACCGTAATACCCTGTATATAGCCTCCACATTGACTCTGTACCGTAATACCCTGTATATAGCCTCCACATTGACTCTGTACCATAATACCCTGTATATAGTCTCCACATTGACTCTGTACCGTAACACCCTGTATATAGCCTCCACATTGACTCTGTACCGTAATACCCTGTATATAGCCTCCACATTGACTCTGTACCGTAATACCCTGTATATAGCCTCCACATTGACTCTGTACCTTAATACCCTGTATATAGTCTCCGCATTGACTCTGTACCATAATACCCTGTATATAGCCTCCACATTGACTCTGTACCGTAATACCCCGTATATAGCCTCCACATTGACTCTGTACCGTAATACCCTGTATATAGCCTCCACATTGACTCTGTACCGTAATACCCCCGTATATAGCCTCCACATTGACTCTGTACCGTAATACCCTGTATATAGCCTCCACATTGACTCTGTACCGTAATACCCTGTATATAGCCTCCACATTGACTCTGTACCGTAATACCCTGTATATAGCCTCCACATTGACTCTGTACCGTAATACCCCCCGTATATAGCCTCTTTATTGTTATTTTATTCTTGCTCTTCAATTTTTTACTTTCATTTATTTTTGGAAATATTTTTCTTAATTAACTATTATTTTCTTAAAAATGCATTGTTGGTTAAGGGGCTTGTAAGTAAACATCTACACCTGGTCTACACCTGCTGTTTTCGGCGCATGTGACAAAAACTAATTGGATGATTTAATTTGAACCCCGGTATCCCCAGTAACCCCGGTAACCCCAGTAACCCCGGTATCCCTAGCAACACCAGCCCAGATCCCGAGGCACCACCAGACAAATCTTCGCCTTTAAATGAGAACCTGCAGGAAGACAGGCAGCACGGAAGATCCAGCTGAGATGAGAGTGGAACACGCTGGGAATGTGTGTGTGTGTGTGTGTGTGTGTGTGCGTGCGCGCGTGTGTGTGTGTGTGTGTGTGTGTGTGTGTGTGTGTGTGTGTGTGTGTGTGTGTGTGTGTGTGTGTGTGTGTGTGTGTGTGTGTGTGTGTGTGTGTGTGTGTGTGTGTGTGTGTGTGTGTGTGTGTGTGTGTTGAGAACACAACAGATGGGAAGGGGAATGGAGGGTGCATTTTTCACGCATATATATACTCACAGCCTTCAGCACAGCTCTTTATCCCTATAAATGATGCAACAAACTTCACCACTCACATCTCTCTACAGACACACCTCACATCTCTCTACAGACACACCTCACATCTCTCTACAGACACACCTCACATCTCTCTACAGACACACCTCACATCTCTACAGACACACCTCACATCTCTCTACAGACACACCTCACATCTCTCTACAGACACACCTCACATCTCTCTACAGACACACCTCACATCTCTCTACAGACACACCTCACATCTCTCTCTACAGACACACCTCACATCTCTCTACAGACACACCTCACATCTCTCAACAGACACACCTCACATCTCTCTACAGACACACCTCACATCTCTCTACATGAACACCTCACATATCTCAACAGACACACCTCACATCTCTCTATAGACACACCTCACATCTCTCTCTACAGACACACCTCACATCTCACTCTACAGACACACCTCACATCTCTCTACAGACACACCTCACATCTCTCTACAGACACACCTCACATCTCTCTACAGACACACCTCACATCTCTCTACAGACACACCTCACATCTCTCTACAGACACACCTCACATCTCTCTCTACAGACACACCTCACATCTCTCAACAGACACACCTCACATCTCTCAACAGACACACCTCACATCTCTCTACAGACACACCTCACATCTCTCTCAACAGACACACCTCACATCTCTCTACAGACACACCTCACATCTCTCTCTACAGACACACCTCACATCTCTCAACAGACACACCTCACATCTCTCTCTACAGACACACCTCACATCTCTCTCTACAGACACACCTCACATCTCACTCTACAGACACACCTCACATCTCTCTCTACAGACACACCTCACATCTCACTCTACAGACACACCTCACATCTCTCTACAGACACACCTCACATCTCTCTACAGACACACCTCACATCTCTCTGCAGACACACCTCACATATCTCAACAGACACACCTCACATATCCCTCTACAGACACACCTCACATCTCACTCTACAGACACATCTCACTTCTCTCTCTACATAATTCATTTGCAAATTATGGTGGAAAATAAGTATTTGGTCACCTACAAACAAGCAAGATTTCTGGCTCTCACAGACCTGTAACTTCTTTTTTAAGAGGCTCCTCTGTCCTCCACTCGTTACCTGTATTAATGGCACCTGTTTGAACTTGTTATCAGTATAAAAGACACCTGTCCACAACCTCAAACAGTCACACTCCAATCTCCACTATGGCCAAGACCAAAGAGCTGTCAAAGGACACCAGAATCAAAATTGTAGACCTGCACCAGGCTGGGAAGACTGAATCTGCAATAGGTAAGCAGCTTGGTTTGAAGAAATCAACTGTGGGAGCAATTATTAGGAAATGGATAACTGATAATCTCCCTTGATCTGGGGCTCCACGCAAGATCTCACCCCGTGGGGTCAAAATGATCACAAGAACGGTGAGCAAAAATCCCAGAACCACAGTAACAAAGTAACAAAGCCTACCATCAGCAAGGGCATTGAAGATGAAACGTGGCTGGGTCTTTCAGTATGACAAAGATCCCAAACACACCGCCAGGGCAACGAAGGAGTGGCTTCGTAAGAAGCATTTCAAGGTACTGGAGCGGCCTAGCCAGTCTCTAGATCTCAACCCCATAGAACATCTTTGGAGGGAGTTGAAAGTCTGTGTTGCTCAGCAACAGCCCCAAACCATCACTGCTCTAGAGGAGATCTGCATGGAGGAATGGGCCAAAATACCAGCAACAGTGTGTGAAAACCTTGTGAAGACTTACCGAAAACGTTTGACCTCTGTCATTGCCAAAAAAAGGGTATATAACAAAGTATTGAGATAAACTTTTGTTATTGAACAAATACTTATTTTCCACCATCGTTTGCAAATAAATTCATAAAAAATCCTACAATGTGATTTTCTGGATTTTTTTTTCTGATTTTGTCTGTCATAGTTGAAGTGTACCTATGATGAAAATTACAGGCCTCTCTTATATTTTTAAGTGGGAGAACTTGCACAATTGGTGGCTGACGAAATACTTTCTTGCCTCACTGTATGTATGTATGTATCCACTGCAGCACACAGAACTCAAATCCAATAACATGTGTTCCTCTCTAACTCTGTTTTTGTTTTGATGAGGAACAAGGACCAGCACCTTAAAAAGTTAATCGTTTGGTGTGACAAAGAACTCAGGACTTGGAATCAGGATCAAGCTAGTCACTAGATTAACCTGTTATCAAATATTTATCTGATAAGTTTTTAGTTTTTAGAGAAAAGTAATTGTTTTTCTTCTCCCCTCTCATCGTATTGACATACGAGGTGACAGCATTTATTTCCTTCCAAATGTCAGGTTCTGCTCGGGGCTCGGCCCATTCGGGAGTTTTATAGTATTCATAATGGAATGAGACATAGTGGGTGCTTAATCAAACCCTACAGGAAAGCAATTCACTAAGTGCAAGGTGACCTACATTGCTTTGCCTCCAGAAATGGTAATGAGCATTTTTTAACACCAAGAGGATAGGTGACACCTTACCAAAAATGGTTTTGTTGTAATGTTTCGGGACACGTGTTTATCGCAGGATTGTGATGAATCACGATTGATCGCAAATTCAGTTTGCTGAAATTGAGCTGTAATTTAAAAAAATTATACAATAAGCATTACAATAATTTTAAAATTACAAAATCTTTAAAATTACAATCATTTTAAAATTACAATAATTTTAACCGTTTTGATTTTGTGTGAAGTAACGGTTAGCAAAAATCAGGAACATTTATAAACTTTTTCTTTAACCTCAAATTCAACCTGTTTTGGCATCGTTACTTTCAGCTGTAGTAGTTTATGTATTATAAAATGCCTTCAGATAATGCGTAAAAACACAAACATATTTGCACTACAAATTACCCCCAAAAAGTTCATTTGACTGATTAACTGATTAACTCTGACAGCATGGCATTAGAGAATTAGCATTTCACATGTGGAAACATTACCACTGCAACATTAACACCAACTTTCCACATGTGAAGATAATTACACTAGTTCATCACCACATGTGAACTTGCAATTCCTTTTTTGAAAGTGAAATGTTTACATTTGGACTTTTCTTACATGTGCAACTGAAATTCACATGTGGGGTGAAAACAGGCGTCCTCTTCTGACATGTGGAAAGGTGGTGTTAACAGTAAATGTATGGTTTCACATGTCAAATGTAACCTAAACATGTGAAAACAGCTGTTTCACGTGAAACTGCAAATAACAAGTGTTTTTTTGTTGTTGTTGTTAGGGATATCCATCCGCTACTGTGTGTGTGTGTGCGTCTGAGTGTGTGTGTGTGTGTGTGTGTGTGTGTGTGTGTGTGTGTGTGTGTGTGTGTGTGTGTGTGTGTGTGTGTGTGTGTGTGTGTGTGTGTGTGTGTGTGTGTGTGTGTGTGTCTGAGTGTGTGTCTGAGTGTGTGTGTGTGTGTGTGTGTGTGTGTCTGAGTGTGTGTCTGAGTGTGTGTGTGTGTGTGTGTGTGTCTGAGTGTGTGTGTGCTCCTTTATCAGTCATCTACAGTGATTCACTGTTGTGGTCGGCCTGTCTGGGTTCCCCCCCCCCACCCCTTGGGTTGTACCGTGTCGGAGATCTTTGTGGGCTATACTCGGCCTTGTCTCAGGATGGTAAGTTGGTGGTTGAAGATTTCCCTCTAGTGGTGTGGGGGCTGTGCTTTGGCAAAGTGGGTGGGGTTATATCCTTCCTGTTTGGCCCTGTCCGGGGGTGTCCTCGGATGGGGCCACAGTGTCTCCTGACCCCTCCTGTCTCAGCCTCCAGTATTTATGCTGCAGTAGTTTATGTGTCGGGGGCTAGGGTCAGTTTGTTTATCTGGAGTACTTCTCCTGTCCTATTCGGTGTCCTGTGTAAATCTAAGTGTGCGTTCTCTAATTCTCTCCTTCTCTCTTTCTTTCTCTCTCTCGGAGGACCTGAGCCCTAGAACCATGCCCCAGGACTACCTGACATGATGACTCCTTGCTGTCCCCAGTCCACCTGGCCATGCTGCAGCTCCAGTTTCAACTGGCCTGGGCCCTAGGACCATGTCCCAGGACTACCTGACATGAGGACTCCTTGCTGTCCCCAGTCCACCTGGCCATGCTCCTGCTCCAGTTTCAACTGTTCTGCCTTACTATTATTCAACCATGCTGGTCATTTATGAACATTTGAACATCTTGGCCACGTTCTGTTATAATCTCCACCTGGCACAGCCAGAAGAGGACTGGCCACCCCACATATGCTCTCTCTAATTCTCTCTTTCTTTCTCTCTCTCGGAGGACCTGAGCCCTAGGACCGTGCCCCAGGACTACCTGACATGATGGCTCCTTGCTGTCCCCAGTCCATCTGACTGTGCTGCTGCTCCAGTTTCAACTGTTCTGCCTTATTATTATTTGACCATGCTGGTCATTTATGAACATTTGAACATCTTGGTCATGTTCTGTTATAATCTCTACCCGGCACAGCCAGAAGAGGACTGGCCACCCCACATAGCCCGGTTCCTCTCTAGGTTTCTTCCTAGGTTTTGGCCTTTCTAGGGAGTTTTTCCTAGCCACCGTGCTTTTACACCTGCATTGTTTGCTGTTTGGGGTTTTAGGCTGGGTTTCTGTACAGCACTTTGAGATATCAGCTGATGTACGAAGGGCTATATAAATAAATTTGATTTGAATTTGATTTGATCTAGGAGGATGGATTTCATCTCAGGAGAAAAAGCCAATATGTCCTCCGGGTCATGTTCATTAGGGCAGTGGGGAAAAAAACAAAAACGTTTTGAAATATTCTGCAACAAGAAGATGTAAATGAGTCTTCTACGATGAGTCCACGTAGTCCCTCCTTGTTTCAGTCCATTTTCTTCCGTTTGTTGCCTAATGAACACACCCATGTTATGAGCGAAGAGCCGTAGACCTGTACTAAAATACGACTGGTAATCCAATACGAAATGTCTCAGTTCACACCATTTAACAACCACTTTTCTGTTCTGTTTCTCTCCATTGGCAGACAGACAAACGGCACCCTATTTTCTACACAGTGCCAATAGTACTGCACTATATAGAGAAAAGTGGGGTTATTTGGAACACAGACTGTGTGGTTGATTGGGTTAATTTATTCAGTAGCTAATGAGAGTATTGTTTATGACTGGAATCCACACACACACACACACACACACACACACACACACACACACACACACACACACACACACACACACACACACACACACACACACACACACACACACACACACACACACACACACACACACACACACACACACTCAGACACACACTCAGAAACACACACACATTCTCACGCACACCCACACACAAACACACACACACTCAGAAACACACACACATTATCACACACACACACACACACACACACACACACACACACACACACACACACACACACACACACACACACACACACACACACACACACACACACACACACACACACACACACACACACACACACACACACACACACACACACACACACACACACACTCAGATACTGGAGGCAGAGAACGTGAGCTGAAATCATCATGATCTCCTCTTCCTGGTAGTGCTGCTGAATCCTTATTGAAGAAATGTTGAGAGAGACACATTACAGTGGAGATCGCAGAGCTCCATAGAAAAACATTCATCATAGGACATGGGTGTGTGTGTGTGTGATGTGTGTGTGATGTGTGTGTGTGTGTGATGTGTGTGATGTGTGTGTGATGTGTGTGATGTGTGTGATGTGTCTGTGATTGATTCTCTGACTTCCTAATCTGATAAATTACCTCTAAGGGATGTTTCAAGGTTTATATCACACACACACGTGCATACACACACACACACACACACGCACATGCACACGCACACGCACACGCACACGCACACACACACACACACACCGCACACACACACACACACACACACACACACACACACACACACACACACACACACACACACACACACACACACACACACACACACACACACACACACACACACACACACACACACACACACAGGGCTTCGAGAGACATGACGCACGTGTTCTGCAGCCAACAGACAGGCTGGACCAGGGGACAGTGTCTGAGTTGAGACATACAGTTCAACACAACAACAACAAACACATTCTCTCTACAGACTCCTCATTCCATTACCACCAGCCACCATATATAACATACCACTGTACCCAGGACACAGACTCCTCATTCCATTACCACCAGCCACCATATATAACATACCACTGTACCCAGGACACAGACGACTCCCACTACACTACCGATATGCTGCCCTTTAATTTGTTCCTCTGTTTGTGTCAGTGTGTACGCCCCAGTGAGACTGCAAGGTGGCAGAGTGTGGTGCCAGCGTGACGATGAGGCTGTGGCTGAGCCGACGGGGGAACAGTGTGCCGACAGAGAGTCAGGAACAGACCAGCAGCTAGCCTGTAGTAGCCCGGAGCTACTGTCTAAATGAAGATTCAGACCAGCAGCTAGCCTGTAGTAGCCCGGAGCTACTGTCTAAATGAAGATTCAGACCAGCAGCTAGCCTGTAGTAGCCCGGAGCTACTGTCTAAATGAAGATTCAGACCAGCAGCTAGCCTGTAGTAGCCCGGAGCTACTGTCTAAATGAAGATTCAGACCAGCAGCTAGCCTGTAGTAGCCCGGAGCTACTGTCTAAAGCTACTGTCTAAATGAAGATTCAGACCAGCAGCTAGCCTGTAGTAGCCCGGAGCTACTGTCTAAATGAAGATTCAGACCAGCAGCTAGCCTGTAGTAGCCCGGAGCTACTGTCTACATAACGATTCAGACCAGCAGCTAGCCTGTAGTAGCCCGGAGCTACTGTCTAAATGAAGATTCAGACCAGCAGCTAGCCTGTAGTAGCCCGGAGCTACTGTCTACATAACGATTCAGACCAGCAGCTAGCCTGTAGTAGCCCAGAGCTACTGTCTAAATGAAGATTCAGACCAGCAGCTAGCCTGTAGTAGCCCGGAGCTACTGTCTAAATAAAGATTCAGACCAGCAGCTAGCCTGTAGTAGCCCAGAGCTACTTTCTAAATAAAGATTCAGACCAGCAGCTAGCCTGTAGTAGCCCGGAGCTACTGTCTAAATGAAGATTCAGACCAGCAGCTAGCCTGTAGTAGCCCGGAGCTACTATCTAAATAAAGATTCAGACCAGCAGCTAGCCTGTAGTAGCCCGGAGCTACTGTCTAAATAAAGATTCAGACCAGCAGCTAGCCTGTAGTAGCCCGGAGCTACTGTCTACATAACGATTCAGACCAGCAGCTAGCCTGTAGTAGCCCAGAGCTACTGTCTAAATACAGATTCAGACCAGCAGCTAGCCTGCAGTAGCCCTGGGCTACTGTCTACATAAAGATTCAGACCAGCAGCTAGCCTGTAGTAGCCCTGGGATACTGTCTATATAAAGATTCAGACCAGCAGCTAGCCTGTAGTAGCCCGGAGCTACTGTCTACATAACGATTCAGACCAGCAGCTAGCCTGTAGTAGCCCAGAGCTACTGTCTAAATACAGATTCAGACCAGCAGCTAGCCTGCAGTAGCCCTGGGCTACTGTCTACATAAAGATTCAGACCAGCAGCTAGCCTGTAGTAGCCCGGAGCTACTGTCTAAATACAGATTCAGACCAACAGCTAGCCTGCAGTAGCCCGGAGCTACTGTCTAAAGCTACTGTCTAACTAAAGATTCAGACCAGAGGCTAGCCTGTAGTAGCCCTGGGCTACTGTCTAAAGCTACTGTCTAAATAAAGATTCAGACCAGAGGCTAGCCTGTAGTAGCCCTGGGCTAATGTCTAAAGCTACTGTCTAAATAAAGATTCAGACCAGCAGCGAGCCTGTAGTAGCCCTGGACTACTGTCTACATAAAGATTCAGACCATCAGCTAGCCTGTAGTAGCCCTGGGCTACTGTCTAAATACAGATTCAGACCAGCAGCTAGCCTGTAGTAGCCCGGAGCTACTGTCTAAATACAGATTCAGACCAGCAGCTAGCCTGCAGTAGCCCGGAGCTACTGTCTAAATACAGATTCAGACCAGCAGCTAGCCTGTAGTAGCCCTGGGCTACTGTCTAAATACAGATTCAGACCAGCAGCTAGCCTGTAGTAGCCCTGGGATACTGTCTAAATAAAGATTCAGACCAGCAGCTAGCCTGTAGTAGCCCTGGGATACTGTCTAAATAAAGATTCAGACCAGCAGCTAGCCTGTAGTAGCCCTGGGATACTGTCTAAATAAAGATTCAGACCAGCAGCTAGCCTGTAGTAGCCCGGAGCTACTGTCTAAATACAGATTCAGACCAGCAGCTAGCCTGTAGTAGCCCGGAGCTACTGTCTAAATAAAGATTCAGACCAGCAGCTAGCCTGTAGTAGCCCGGAGCTACTGTCTAAATACAGATTCAGACCAGCAGCTAGCCTGTAGTAGCCCGGAGCTACTGTCTAAATACAAATTCAGACCAGCAGCTAGCCTGTAGTAGCCCTGGGCTACTGTCTAAATACAGATTCAGACCAGCAGCTAGCCTGTAGTAGCCCGGAGCTACTGTCTACATAACGATTCAGACCAGCAGCTAGCCTGCAGTAGCCCGGAGCTACTGTCTAAAGCTACTGTCTAACTAAAGATTCAGACCAGAGGCTAGCCTGTAGTAGCCCTGGGCTACTGTCTAAAGCTACTGTCTAAATAAAGATTCAGACCAGAGGCTAGCCTGTAGTAGCCCTGGGCTAATGTCTAAAGCTACTGTCTAAATAAAGATTCAGACCAGCAGCGAGCCTGTAGTAGCCCTGGACTACTGTCTACATAAAGATTCAGACCATCAGCTAGCCTGTAGTAGCCCTGGGCTACTGTCTAAATACAGATTCAGACCAGCAGCTAGCCTGTAGTAGCCCGGAGCTACTGTCTAAATACAGATTCAGACCAGCAGCTAGCCTGTAGTAGAAAATTCAAGAGGAACCAGGGATGCCCCTTCAACACTGGCCGGGCTGGGAGCGACCTCGGCAGGGTGGACTTCATGTCAACGTCCGCTGATTTCTCCTCTAGATGGCCCTAGCAGCTTCCGGTTTGGAGCGAGTGGTCGCATCGCACTTCGCTCCCGCAGGTAGCGGCATTACATTTTATTACATTTCATTATATTTCATTATAGCACAACGGTTTGATTTGTCTAATCTTAGCAATTTATTCTCAGCTAGCTACATAGCCGTCTTTGTATCAAAGATAATTGCGTAATTATCGTATTTCGCCGTCCTAACGTAGTCTTCACTAGCCAGCTAGCTAACGTCCACTGATTAGCTGCACTGGAAAAACTATTACACTCAACTGAATGACTTGATTAGTGTAGTGTTAGCTAGCTACATAGCTGTCTTTGCTGTCTTCGTTCCAAGATAATTGTGTTGTTTAGGTTTAGAGTGTGTAGTCTTAGAGTGATTATCTTAATTTACCGAGGTTAGCTAGCCAGCTATTTGTCGTCCTTAACGTAGGAGACTCTGCTAGCTAGCCAACAGCTAGCCAACGCTAGCCAACGTCTACTGAATAGAACTCAACAACCCGGTCGCATTCACAGGTAGTATCACATTTTCATTTAATTTCATTACAGTACAACGGTTTGATTTGTTTGATCGTAGCTAGCTACATAGCTAGCTACATAGCCGTCTTTGTATCAAAGATAATTGTGTAGTCTAGAGCGATTTTCTAGGTTAGCTAGCCAGCTATTGTCGTTCTTTTAATGCAACGTAACGTAAACAACACTACTAGCTAGCCAGCTAGCCCCCGAATAGCAGCACTGCAGAAACTATTACACTCAACGGAACGACTTGATTAGTGTAGTGTCAACAACGCACCCACTGCCAGCTAGCCTACTTCAGCAGTACTGTATCATTTTAATCATTTTAGTCAATAAGATTCTTGCTACGTAGCTTAACTTTCTGAACATTCGAGACGTGTAGTCCACTTGTCATTCCAATCTCCTTTGCATTAGCGTAGCCTCTTCTGTAGCCTGTCAACTATGTGTCTGTTTATCCCTGTTCTCTCCTCTCTGCACAGACCATACAAACGCTCCACACCGCGTGGCCGCGGCCACCCTAATCTGGTGGTCCCAGCGCGCACGACCCACGTGGAGTTCCAGGTCTCCGGTAGCCTCTGGAACTGCCGATCTGCGGTCAACAAGGCAGAGTTCATCTCAGCCTATGCCTCCCTCCAGTCCCTCGACTTCTTGGCACTAACGGAAACATGGATCACCACAGACAACACTGCTACTCCTACTGCTCTCTCTTCGTCCGCCCACGTGTTCTCGCACACCCCGAGAGCTTCTGGTCAGCGGGGTGGTGGCACCGGGATCCTCATCTCTCCCAAGTGGTCATTCTCTCTTTCTCCCCTTACCCATCTGTCTATCGCCTCCTTTGAATTCCATGCTGTCACAGTTACCAGCCCTTTCAAGCTTAACATCCTTATCATTTATCGCCCTCCAGGTTCCCTCGGAGAGTTCATCAATGAGCTTGATGCCTTGATAAGCTCCTTTCCTGAGGACGGCTCACCTCTCACAGTTCTGGGCGACTTTAACCTCCCCCTCCAAGTCTCCGACCACTACCTTGTATCCTTTTCCCTCTCGCTCTCATCCAACACCTCCCACACTGCCCCTACTCGGATGGTATCGCGCCGTCCCAACCTTCGCTCTCTCTCCCCCGCTACTCTCTCCTCTTCCATCCTATCATCTCTTCCCACCGCTCAAACCTTCTCCAACCTATCTCCTGATTCTGCCTCCTCAACCCTCCTCTCCACCCTCTCTGCATCCTTTGACTCTCTATGTCCCCTATCCTCCAGGCCGGCTCGGTCCTCCCCTCCCGCTCCGTGGCTCGATGACTCATTGCGAGCTCACAGAACAGGGCTCCGGGCAGCCGAGCGGAAATGGAGGAAAACTCGCCTCCCTGCGGACCTGGCATCCTTTCACTCCCTCCTCTCTACATTTTCCTCCTCTGTCTCTGCTGCTAAAGCCACTTTCTACCACGCTAAATTCCAAGCATCTGCCTCTAACCCTAGGAAGCTCTTTGCCACCTTCTCCTCCCTCCTGAATCCTCCCCCCCCCTCCTCCCTCTCTGCAGACGACTTCGTCAACCATTTTGAAAAGAAGGTCGACGACATCCGATCCTCGTTTTCTAAGTCAAACGACACCGCTGGTTCTGCTCACCCTACCCTGTGCTCTGACCTCTTTCTCCCCTCTCTCTCCAGATGAAATCTCGCGTCTTGTGACGGCCGGCCGCCCAACAACCTGCCCGCTTGACCCTATCCCCTCCCCTCTTCTCCAGACCATTTCCGGAGACCTTCTCCCTTACCTCACCTCGCTCATCAACTCATCCCTGACCGCTGGCTACGTCCCTTCCGTCTTCAATAGAGCGAGAGTTGCACCCCTTCTGAAAAAACCTACACTCGATCCCTCCGATGTCAACAATTACAGACCAGTATCCCTTCTTTCTTTTCTCTCCAAAACTCTTGAACGTGCCGTCCTTGGCCAGCTCTCCCGCTATCTCTCTCTGAATGACCTTCTTGATCCAAATCAGTCAGGTTTCAAGACTAGTCATTCAACTGAGACTGCTCTCCTCTGTATCACGGAGGCGCTCCGCACTGCTAAAGCTAACTCTCTCTCCTCTGCTCTCATCCTTCTAGATCTATCGGCTGCCTTCGATACTGTGAACCATCAGATCCTCCTCTCCACCCTCTCCGAGTTGGGCATCTCCGGCGCGGCCCACGCTTGGATTGCGTCCTACCTGACAGGTCGCTCCTACCAGGTGGCGTGGCGAGAATCTGTCTCCTCACCACGCGCTCTCACCACTGGTGTCCCCAGGGCTCTGTTCTAGGCCCTCTCCTATTCTCGCTATACACCAAGTCACTTGGCTCTGTCATAACCTCACATGGTCTCTCCTATCATTGCTATGCAGACGACACACAACTAATCTTCTCCTTTCCCCCTTCTGATGACCAGGTGGCGAATCGCATCTCTGCATGTCTGGCAGACATATCAGTGTGGATGACGGATCACCACCTCAAGCTGAATCTCGGCAAGACGGAGCTGCTCTTCCTCCCGGGGAAGGACTGCCCGTTCCATGATCTCGCCATCAAGGTTGACAACTCCATTGTGTCCTCCTCCCAGAGCGCTAAGAACCTTGGTGTGATCCTGGACAACACCCTGTCGTTCTCAACCAACATCAAGGCGGTGGCCCGTTCCTGTAGGTTCATGCTCTACAACATCCGCAGAGTACGACCCTGCCTCACACAGGAAGCGGCAAAGGTCCTAATCCAGGCACTTGTCATCTCCCGTCTGGATTACTGCAACTCGCTGTTGGCTGGGCTCCCTGCCTGTGCCATTAAACCCCTTCAACTCATCCAGAACGCCGCAGCCCGTCTGGTGTTCAACCTTCCCAAGTTCTCTCACGTCACCCCGCTCCTCCGTTCTCTCCACTGGCTTCCAGTTGAAGCTCGCATCCGCTACAAGACCATGGTGCTTGCCTACGGAGCTGTGAGGGGAACGGCACCTCAGTACCACCAGGCTCTGATCAGGCCCTACACCCAAACAAGGGCACTGCGTTCATCCACCTCTGGCCTGCTCGCCTCCCTACCACTGAGGAAGTACAGCTCCCGCTCAGCCCAGTCAAAACTGTTCGCTGCCCTGGCCCCCCAATGGTGGAACAAACTCCCTCACGACGCCAGGACAGCGGAGTCAATCACCACCTTCCGGAGACACCTGAAACCCCACCTCTTTAAGGAATACCTAGGGTAGGATAAGTATTCCCTCTCACCCCCCCACCCCTTTAAGATTTAGATGCACTATTGTAAAGTGACTGTTCCACTGGATGTCATAAGGTGAATGCACCAATTTGTAAGTCGCTCTGGATAAGAGCGTCTGCTAAATGACTTAAATGTAAATGTAAATGTAAGACCTCCCCTTGTGCTGCATGATATACTGTACCGGGGAGAGAGGAAAGAGGCCTTTTCCATGTCCCATCCCTCCTAGTCTCTCAGAACTGTCCACATGCTTTGCTGCTGGAACCAGATTGGATGAATCCACAAACAGGGCCGAGTCAGTTCTTAAAGACCACCCAGCTGGTATGCTGTGTTCTGTTGGGGTTACAGACCACCCGGCTGGTATGCTGTGTTCTGTTGGGGTTACAGACCACCCAGCTGGTATGCTGTGTTCTGTTGGGTTTACAGACCACCCAGATGGTATGCTGTGTTCTGTTGGGGTTACAGACCACCCAGCTGGTATGCTGTGTTCTGTTGGGGTTATAGACCACCCAGCTGGTATGCTGTGTTCTGTTGGGGTTACAGACCACCCAGCTGGTATGCTGTGTTCTGTTGGGGTTACAGACCACCCAGCTGGTATAGAGCTTAAGTTTGTCCACGTTTGTCCAAAAGTTGGTTAAGGTTTAAGGTTTGGGGTTAAGTTTAGCCATTCATTCCAAACAATTAAAGGGACAATTCATGTCTCCCGAGTGGCGGAGCGGTCTAAGGTGCTGCATCGTAGTGCTACTAGAGGCGTCACTACATACCCGGGTTCCATCTCATGCTGTGTCACAGCCCTGCCGCGACCGGGAGAGTCGAGGCGGTGCACAATTGACCCAGCGCCATCTGGGTTAGTCCGGCCGGGATGTCCTTGTCCCATCGCGCTCCAGTGACTCCTCGTGGCGTGCCGGGCACATGCACGTTGACTTCGGTCGTCAGTTTTATGGTGTTTCCTCCGACACATTGGTGCTTCCGGGATAAACGAGCAGTGTGTCAAAAAGCAGTGCGGCTTGGCAGGGTCGTGTTTCAGAGGACGCATGGACCTCAAGGATCCGTACGGGAGTTGGGGAGAAAAAAAGGGACGATTCACAGCTAGATTATATTAGCGGTGTTTTTCCAGTCTCCCTACATTATGAGAGGTGTTTCAGACATAATTATGCACCATAGTGGTATTTATGAATTCTCTGTGTTTCTTTTCTCCAAAAGAGCTAACAATATTGATAGCACAATGAAGTTGTGAGCATACTAGGCATTCTGTATTATACTACAACATCAGTCAAACTGAATATGGACCTAGTGTTGCTTGAATGTTCCAGGCAGGTTTCCAGAATATTCTTCAGCTGGTGAACCTCATCTTGTTTTGGCCAATGGCAGCTGGTTTTCATGAGATCCATGACCTTGGACTCATAGACTACATATACTGTACACGTTGTCTCTTGCCAGCCCCATACAGTCGATTTCCTCTTCAGAGAGTCAGATGATGTTCAGTTTGAGAGCTTATTCTCGGTTGTAAGCTTTCATCCAATGTGTCTACAGTATCTGTACTACTTAAGCTGGTGTGAAGGTCATTATCATTAGCAGGAGGATTAGTCTGTAGGACATTTTACTACTTTGTCCCCATCAACACACACTCAAACAAGGTATTATATCCACCCATCCCCCTCGTGTCAATAGATCATGCAAACCCCCAGACACCAGTCAGTCACCCACATCATCCCTTCCTTACTAAATGACGCTGCTTCTCTCCAGTTTAGACATCAAGCTTTGCATAAACAATCAACTAAGCCTCCATAATACAGATAATTACAGTAGAAGTTGTAGTCTATTTAAAAACACACCCAATATGACAACAAGACACGCACCGTGTTCATGCCTGCCTGCAGTATGTTTGTTTTGCTCATCGTGGGGTCACGGAAGATTAACAAAGGTGATTTACACTAGTTTCTGGTGCTGAGCTTTAATGCAGATGTTTTGTAAATCGAACACTTAGGCCAGGAACGTTAGCCTCTGCGATAGTTAGTTAGCTAGCTAATGGTTAGATACAGTCCGGTAGGCTGTAGCTAACGTGACTTAGCCTAGCTACGGTTAGCTTGCAAATCACATCGTCAGATAGCAGCTGGCTAATTTCATTGATTTGCTTTGGGAATGTCTAGCTAGCTTATTATGAAACCTCTCCAGATTTTGGTTTAGATAAACAAATGTAGTTTGCTAGCTAGCTAAGTTTTTATTTTTTTTAATTTAACCTTTATTTAACCAGGTAGGCAAGTTGATAATAATAATAATAATAATATATGCCATTTAGCAGACGCTTTTATCCAAAGCGACTTACAGTCATGTGTGCATACATTCTACGTATGGGTGGTCCCGGGGATCGAACCCACTACCCTGGCGTTACAAGCGCCATGCTCTACCAACTGAGCTACAAAGTTCTCATTTACAATTGCGACCTGGCCAAGATAAAGCAAAGCAGTTCGACAGATACAACGACACAGAGTTACACATGGAGTAAAACAAACATACAGTCAATAATACAGTATAAACAAGTCTATATACAATGTGAGCAAATGAGGTGAGAAGGGACGTAAAGGCAAAAAAGGCCATGGTGGCAAAGTAAATACAATATAGCAAGTAAAACACTGGAATGGTAGTTTTGCAATGGAAGAATGTGCAAAGTAGAAATAAAAATAATGGGGTGCCAAGGAGCAATATAAATAAATAAATAAATAAAATACAGTTGGGAAAGAGGTAGTTGTTTGGGCAAAATTATAGGTGGGCTATGTACAGGTGCAGTAATCTGTAAGATGCTCTGACAGTTGGTGCTTAAAGCTAGTGAGGGAGATAAGTGTTTCCAGTTTCAGAGACTTTTGTAGTTCGTTCCAGTCATTGGCAGCAGAGAACTGGAAGGAGAGGCGGCCAAAGAAAGAATTGGTTTTGGGGTTGACTAGAGAGATATACCTGCTGGAGCGTGTGCTACAGGTGGGAGATGCTATGGTGACCAGCGAGCTGAGATAAGGGGGGGACTTTACCTAGCAGGGTGTTGTAGATGACATGGAGCCAGTGGGTTTGGCGACGAGTATGAAGCGAGGGCCAGCCAACGAGAGCGTACAGGTCGCAATGGTGGGTAGTATATGGGGCTTTGGTGACAAAACGGATTGCACTGTGATAGACTGCATCCAATTTGTTGAGTAGGGTATTAGAGGCTATTTTGTAAATGACATCGCCAAAGTCGAGGATTGGTAGGATGGTCAGTTTTACAAGGGTATGTTTGGCAGCATGAGTGAAGGATGCTTTGTTGCGAAATAGGAAGCCAATTCTAGATTTAACTTTGGATTAGAGATGTTTGATATGGGTCTGGAAGGAGAGTTTACAGTCTAACCAGACACCTAAGTATTTGTAGTTGTCCACGTATTCTTAGTCAGAGCCGTCCAGATTAGTGATGTTGGACAAGTAAGCTATGTTACCTCTGCTCGACTTCTCAGTAAGGTAACCAATTAAATGTGTTTGCTTGTAGTTTGCACATCCAAGTACTGAGCATCACACCATGACTAAACTTTAGTTGTTCTCGACACAAAAATACAAATAGTTATTGGCTAGCTGATGTTCTATGAGGGAGTGGCTGGTCCAGCGAGTAACTGTAGTTAGCTGTTGACACCCATTCTCAACTAGATCCACCTCGACAGGGGGCGGTACTACGCCCTGAAATCGTTATGAATTCTGCTGCTATATTCTGGTTTGCTTACAACAAGGAAATGTTGATTGTCCGTTTCTACCAGTGATGCAGAAATGCTTGTATTTGTGTGTAGTGTTAGAAATTCTTCATTTTCTGGACACATATTATATGCTAATAACCTATTAATGGACATATGTAGTGAAAGAGCAGCGGAGAAATGTCTCTTTGAGGTAACGGTTAAGGTTTGGTTAAGGGTAAAACCAAATGAGGGCCTAGCACAGGGGATTGAACCCTGGAGCTCGCGGCTTACGCCCATCCGCCATCTCGATGGTATTAGCGCTCACTGTTGCCCCTAGAGGCCAGTGATGAAGGAATCTGCCGACATCCTGGGGACCTGGACAAACTTTGACTAGTGCATTAGATCTGGAGAGACCTGGCTGCCCAACTTTTCGTTTGTCATGTTCCCTTCTTCTCATCTTTCCTACCACTCTAGCCCCCCTTCTTGTCTGTCTGTAGGTGGCAGCGAGCGAATAACTGAGCTAGATTACCGATGCCAGGGTTGGGAGATTGGTGAGTGTGGTTTCCTGACTGTAACTGATTGGTGAAAGTGTTTTCCTGACTGTAACTGATTGGTGAATGTGTTCTCCTGGCTGTAACTGATTGGTGAAAGTGTTTTCCTGACTGTAACTGATTGGTGAAAGTGTTTTCCTGACTGTAACTGATTGGTGAAAGTGTTTTCCTGGCTGTAACTGATTGGTGAAAGTGTTTTCCTGGCTGTAACTGATTGGTGAAAGTGTTTTCCTGGCTGTAACTGATTGGTGAAAGTGTTTTCCTGACTGTAACTGATTGGTGAAAGTGTTTTCCTGACTGTAACTGATTGGTGAAAGTGTTTTCCTGGCTGTAACTGATTGGTCAGTGTGTGTTTTCCTGGCTGTAACTGATTGGTGAAAGTGTTTTCCTGACTGTAACTGATTGGTGAAAGTGTTTTCCTGACTGTAACTGATTGGTGAAAGTGTTTTCCTGACTGTAACTGATTGGTGAAAGTGTTTTCCTGACTGTAACTGATTGGTGAAAGTGTTTTCCTGGCTGTAACTGATTGGTCAGTGTGTGTTTTCCTGGCTGTAACTGATTGGTGAATGTGTTCTCCTGACTGTAACTGATTGGTCAGTGTGTGTTTTCCTGGCTGTAACTGATTGGTGAATGTGTTCTCCTGACTGTAACTGATTGGTCAGTGTGTGTTTTCCTGGCTGTAACTGATTGGTGAATGTGTTCTCCTGACTGTAACTGATTGGTTAGTGTGTGTTCTCCTGGCTGTAACTGATTGGTGAATGTGTTCTCCTGGCTGTAACTGATTGGTGAGTGTGTTCTCCTGACTGTAACTGATTGGTGAATGTGTGTTCTCCTGGCTGTAACTGATTGGTGAATGTGTTCTCCTGACTGTAACTGATTGGTGAATGTGTGTTCTCCTGACTGTAACTGATTGGTGAATGTGTTCTCCTGGCTGTAACTGATTGGTGAATGTGTTCTCCTGGCTGTAACTGATTGGTGAGTGTGTTCTCCTGACTGTAACTGATTGGTGAATGTGTTCTCCTGACTGTAACTGATTGGTGAATGTGTTCTCCTGGCTGTAACTGATTGGTGAATGTGTTCTCCTGGCTGTAACTGATTGGTGAGTGTGTTCTCCTGACTGTAACTGATTGGTGAATGTGTGTTCTCCTGGCTGTAACTGATTGGTTAGTGTGTGTTTTCCTGGCTGTAACTGATTGGTGAATGTGTTCTCCTGGCTGTAACTGATTGGTGAATGTGTTCTCCTGACTGTAACTGATTGGTGAATGTGTGTTCTCCTGACTGTAACTGATTGGTGAATGTGTTCTCCTGACTGTAACTGATTGGTGAATGTGTTCTCCTGACTGTAACTGATTGGTTAGTGTGTGTTCTCCTGGCTGTAACTGATTGGTGAATGTGTTCTCCTAGCTGTAACTGATTGGTTAGTGTGTGTTCTCCTGACTGTAACTGATTGGTTAGTGTGTGTTCTCCTGACTGTAACTGATTGGTTAGTGTGTGTTCTCCTGGCTGTAACTGATTGGTTAGTGTGTGTTCTCCTGACTGTAACTGATTGGTTAGTGTGTGTTCTCCTGACTGTAACTGATTGGTTAGTGTGTGTTCTCCTGGCTGTAACTGATTGGTTAGTGTGTGTTCTCCTGACTGTAACTGATTGGTTAGTGTGTGTTCTCCTGGCTGTAACTGATTGGTTAGTGTGTGTTCTCCTGACTGTAACTGATTGGTGAATGTGTGTTCTCCTGACTGTAACTGATTGGTGAATGTGTTCTCCTGACTGTAACTGATTGGTGAATGTGTTCTCCTGACTGTAACTGATTGGTTAGTGTGTGTTCTCCTGGCTGTAACTGATTGGTGAATGTGTTCTCCTAGCTGTAACTGATTGGTTAGTGTGTGTTCTCCTGACTGTAACTGATTGGTTAGTGTGTGTTCTCCTGGCTGTAACTGATTGGTGAATGTGTTCTCCTAGCTGTAACTGATTGGTGAATGTGTGTTCTCCTGGCTGTAACTGATTGGTTAGTGTGTGTTCTCCTGACTGTAACTGATTGGTTAGTGTGTGTTCTCCTGGCTGTAACTGATTGGTTAGTGTGTGTTCTCCTGACTGTAACTGATTGGTGAATGTGTGTTCTCCTGGCTGTAACTGATTGGTTAGTGTGTGTTCTCCTGACTGTAACTGATTGGTTAGTGTGTGTTCTCCTGACTGTAACTGATTGGTTAGTGTGTGTTCTCCTGGCTGTAACTGATTGGTGAATGTGTTCTCCTGGCTGTAACTGATTGGTTAGTGTGTGTTTTCCTGGCTGTAACTGATTGGTGAATGTGTTCTCCTAGCTGTAACTGATTGGTGAATGTGTTCTCCTGACTGGAACTGATTGGTTAGTGTGTGTTCTCCTGGCTGTAACTGATTGGTTAGTGTGTGTTTTCCTGGCTGTAACTGATTGGTGAATGTGTTCTCCTGACTGGAACTGATTGGTTAGTGTGTGTTCTCCTGGCTGTAACTGATTGGTGAAAGTGTTCTCCTGACTGGAACTGATTGGTTAGTGTGTGTTTTCCTGGCTGTAACTGATTGGTGAATGTGTTCTCCTGACTGGAACTGATTGGTGAAAGTGTTTTCCTGGCTGTAACTGATTGGTGAAAGTGTTTTCCTGGCTGTAACTGATTGGTGAAAGTGTTTTCCTGGCTGTAACTGATTGGTGAAAGTGTTTTCCTGACTGTAACTGATTGGTGAATGTGTTCTCCTGGCTGTAACTGATTGGTGAAAGTGTTTTCCTGACTGTAACTGATTGGTGAAAGTGTTTTCCTGACTGTAACTGATTGGTGAAAGTGTTTTCCTGGCTGTAACTGATTGGTGAAAGTGTTTTCCTGGCTGTAACTGATTGGTGAAAGTGTTTTCCTGGCTGTAACTGATTGGTGAAAGTGTTTTCCTGACTGTAACTGATTGGTGAAAGTGTTTTCCTGACTGTAACTGATTGGTGAAAGTGTTTTCCTGGCTGTAACTGATTGGTCAGTGTGTGTTTTCCTGGCTGTAACTGATTGGTGAAAGTGTTTTCCTGACTGTAACTGATTGGTGAAAGTGTTTTCCTGACTGTAACTGATTGGTGAAAGTGTTTTCCTGACTGTAACTGATTGGTGAAAGTGTTTTCCTGACTGTAACTGATTGGTGAAAGTGTTTTCCTGGCTGTAACTGATTGGTCAGTGTGTGTTTTCCTGGCTGTAACTGATTGGTGAATGTGTTCTCCTGACTGTAACTGATTGGTCAGTGTGTGTTTTCCTGGCTGTAACTGATTGGTGAATGTGTTCTCCTGACTGTAACTGATTGGTCAGTGTGTGTTTTCCTGGCTGTAACTGATTGGTGAATGTGTTCTCCTGACTGTAACTGATTGGTTAGTGTGTGTTCTCCTGGCTGTAACTGATTGGTGAATGTGTTCTCCTGGCTGTAACTGATTGGTGAGTGTGTTCTCCTGACTGTAACTGATTGGTGAATGTGTGTTCTCCTGGCTGTAACTGATTGGTGAATGTGTTCTCCTGACTGTAACTGATTGGTGAATGTGTGTTCTCCTGACTGTAACTGATTGGTGAATGTGTTCTCCTGGCTGTAACTGATTGGTGAATGTGTTCTCCTGGCTGTAACTGATTGGTGAGTGTGTTCTCCTGACTGTAACTGATTGGTGAATGTGTTCTCCTGACTGTAACTGATTGGTGAATGTGTTCTCCTGGCTGTAACTGATTGGTGAATGTGTTCTCCTGGCTGTAACTGATTGGTGAGTGTGTTCTCCTGACTGTAACTGATTGGTGAATGTGTGTTCTCCTGGCTGTAACTGATTGGTTAGTGTGTGTTTTCCTGGCTGTAACTGATTGGTGAATGTGTTCTCCTGGCTGTAACTGATTGGTGAATGTGTTCTCCTGACTGTAACTGATTGGTGAATGTGTGTTCTCCTGACTGTAACTGATTGGTGAATGTGTTCTCCTGACTGTAACTGATTGGTGAATGTGTTCTCCTGACTGTAACTGATTGGTTAGTGTGTGTTCTCCTGACTGTAACTGATTGGTTAGTGTGTGTTCTCCTGGCTGTAACTGATTGGTGAATGTGTTCTCCTAGCTGTAACTGATTGGTTAGTGTGTGTTCTCCTGACTGTAACTGATTGGTTAGTGTGTGTTCTCCTGACTGTAACTGATTGGTTAGTGTGTGTTCTCCTGGCTGTAACTGATTGGTTAGTGTGTGTTCTCCTGACTGTAACTGATTGGTTAGTGTGTGTTCTCCTGACTGTAACTGATTGGTTAGTGTGTGTTCTCCTGGCTGTAACTGATTGGTTAGTGTGTGTTCTCCTGACTGTAACTGATTGGTTAGTGTGTGTTCTCCTGGCTGTAACTGATTGGTTAGTGTGTGTTCTCCTGACTGTAACTGATTGGTGAATGTGTGTTCTCCTGACTGTAACTGATTGGTGAATGTGTTCTCCTGACTGTAACTGATTGGTGAATGTGTTCTCCTGACTGTAACTGATTGGTTAGTGTGTGTTCTCCTGGCTGTAACTGATTGGTGAATGTGTTCTCCTAGCTGTAACTGATTGGTTAGTGTGTGTTCTCCTGACTGTAACTGATTGGTTAGTGTGTGTTCTCCTGGCTGTAACTGATTGGTGAATGTGTTCTCCTAGCTGTAACTGATTGGTGAATGTGTGTTCTCCTGGCTGTAACTGATTGGTTAGTGTGTGTTCTCCTGACTGTAACTGATTGGTTAGTGTGTGTTCTCCTGGCTGTAACTGATTGGTTAGTGTGTGTTCTCCTGACTGTAACTGATTGGTGAATGTGTGTTCTCCTGGCTGTAACTGATTGGTTAGTGTGTGTTCTCCTGACTGTAACTGATTGGTTAGTGTGTGTTCTCCTGACTGTAACTGATTGGTTAGTGTGTGTTCTCCTGGCTGTAACTGATTGGTGAATGTGTTCTCCTGGCTGTAACTGATTGGTTAGTGTGTGTTTTCCTGGCTGTAACTGATTGGTGAATGTGTTCTCCTAGCTGTAACTGATTGGTGAATGTGTTCTCCTGACTGGAACTGATTGGTTAGTGTGTGTTCTCCTGGCTGTAACTGATTGGTTAGTGTGTGTTTTCCTGGCTGTAACTGATTGGTGAATGTGTTCTCCTGACTGGAACTGATTGGTTAGTGTGTGTTCTCCTGGCTGTAACTGATTGGTGAAAGTGTTCTCCTGACTGGAACTGATTGGTTAGTGTGTGTTTTCCTGGCTGTAACTGATTGGTGAATGTGTTCTCCTGACTGGAACTGATTGGTTAGTGTGTGTTCTCCTGGCTGTAACTGATTGGTGAAAGTGTTCTCCTGGCTGTAACTGATTGGTTAGTGTGTGTTTTCCTGAATGTGACTGTTTGTTAAATGTGTGTTTTCCTGGCTGTGACTGATTGGTGAGTGTGTTTTCCTGGCTGTAACTGATTGGTGAAAGTGTTCTCCTGGCTGTAACTGATTGGTTAGTGTGTGTTTTCCTGAATGTGACTGTTTGTTAAATGTGTGTTTTCCTGGCTGTGACTGATTGTAAGGCTCTCCAGAGGGTAGTGAGGTCTGCACAACGCATCACCGGGGGCAAACTACCTGCCCTCTCGGACATCTACACCACCCGATGTCACAGGAAGGCCATAAAGATCATCAAGGACAACAACCACTGCCTGTTCACCCCACTATCATCCAGAAGGCGAGGTCAGTACAGGTGCATCAAAGCTGGGACCGAGAGACTGAAAAACAGCTTCTATCTCAAGGCCATCAGACTGTTAAACAGCCACCACTAACATTGAGTGGCTGCTGCCAACACACTGACTCAACTCCAGCAACTTTAATAATGGGAATTGATGGGAATTGATGTAAAATATATCACTAGCCACTTTAAACAATGCTACTTAATATAATGTTTACATACCCTACATTATTTATCTCATATGTATACCTATATACTGTACTCTATATCATCGACTGCATCCTTATGTAATACATGTATCACTAGCCACTTTAAACTATGCCACTTTGTTTACATACTCATCTCATATGTATATACTGTACTCGATACCATCTACTGTATCTTGCCTATGCTGCTCTGTACCATCACTCATTCATATATCTTTATGTACATATTCTTTATCCCCTTACACTGTGTATAAGACAGTAGTTTTGGAATTGTTAGCTAGATTACTCGTTGGTTATTGCTGCATTGTCGGAACTAGAAGCACAAGCATTTCGCTACACTCGCAATTAACATCTGCTAACCATGTGTATGTGACCATTAACATCTGCTAACCATGTGTATGTGACAAATAACATTTGATTTGATTTGATTGGTGAGTGTGTTTTCCTGGCTGTGACTGATTGGTGAGTGTGTTTTCCTGGCTGTGACTGATTGGTGAGTGTGTTTTCCTGGCTGTGACTGATTGGTGAGTGTGTTTTCCTGGCTGTGACTGATTGGTGAGTGTGTTTTCCTGGCTGTGACTGATTGGTGAGTGTGTTTTCCTGTGTGTACTCCTCCTGTCTGTATCTCACAGAGAAGAACAGAGCAGGTGGAAGCCTTTACGCTACAGTATTATACAGTATGACAGTGATGTATTATAAAGGGGATATGGTCTAGTCATTACCCTTTCATCCTGTCACCCATTACCCGTAGGCCGTCACCATATAACACACACACACATATATATAACACACACACACACGCGTGTGTCAGGACAGGTATCTCTGGAGACATGCTAGCGGCTCTAATGGAATTTTTCCGCCGTCAATCCAGAGTGATGCACAGTTGCAATATCACAGCCCGCACCTTGTGTGTGTGTGTGTGTGTGTGTGTGTGTGTGTGTGTGTGTGTGTGTGTGTGTGTGTGTGTGTGTGTGTGTGTGTGTGTGTGTGTGTGTGTGTGTGTGTGTGTGTGTGTGTGTGTGTGTGTGTGTGTGTGTGTGTGTGTGTGTGTGTGTGTGTGTTATATGTGTGTGTGTGTGTGAGTGATGCTTTTGAAGTAGCGTTATAGTTCTGCCACAGTGCACCACATGGCTTTGAGACACAGAACAGCTGTATGTGTCCAGTATCACAGAGGTTACCTGCGTATGTTGTCTTTAGGTCTCTCTTTATGTTGTGTTGAGTTGTCTCTCTCGTCGTGATGTGTGTTGTGTCCTATATTTTTAATTTTTAAAGGAAACGGAGTCCGTAACTGGAACCACTTCTCCCCGTTGACTAACGGCGGCGTTCCTCCCGGTAGCAGCAATAACATCATAACGTGTAACGGGGCGGCGAATGGACCGTGGGGGTGCGTGGCCAACATCGGCCCCAACGACGCCTCCGCCCCCGCCGATTGTAGCCACGGCAACAAGCCGAGCCCCTGGGCGTCGGCCAACGGTGCTGGTCTGACCCCCGTCCCCAGCAGGAGGCCGTTTTTCTTTTGGTTGGCCGTCATTGTAAATAATAATTTGTTCTCAACTGACTTGTTAAATAAAAGGTGAAAAAAAAGAAAATGGCATATTTTTGTACCCTTTTAAACCATTTAACCAGGCAGGTCAGTTAAGAACAAATGATTATTTACAATGACGCCCTATGGGACTCCCAATGACGCCCTATGGGACTCCCAATGACGCCCTATGGGACTCCCAATGACTGCCTACCCGGGCCAAACCCTAACCCGGACAACGCTGGGGTCAATTGTTCGCCGCCCTATGGGACTCCCAATCACAGCCGGTTATGATACAGCCTGTAAATGAACCAGGGTCTGTAGTGACGTCTTTAGCACTGAGATGCAGTGTCTTAGACCGCTGCACCACTCGGGAGCCCACATATCTTATACACTCTCTCTCCTTTCTCTCTCTCTCTCTCGCTCACACATACACACACGTGTGAATACATGGAAAATGAAAGTACTTTTAAATCCAACGTTTCTGTGAAGTCCTTCAAAAGTAGAACATTGTAATCAAACCATAACAAACTGAAGGTCTCAGTGACTTTATCTACCACCAGACATAAGCAAGCTACAGTTTGAGGCATGGGGCTTGACCAATCCCTGTATACCCAATAACACCTTCCCTCTAGCCCTGAGATAAATTCCTCTCTAAGAGCTGTGTGTCTTTATCAGTGTGTGTGCGTGTGTGTGTGTGTGTGTGCGTGTGTGTGTCTCAAGTCTGGATAATCCTGATTTAACAGGCTCGAGGCAGGTCATTGGACATAGAGGTAACAATAAGAGAGACCCTTCTCTCACAGAAAGAGAGAGAGAGCGAGAGCGAGAGCGAGAGAGAGAGAGAGAGAGAGGTAAGGTATACCTATGGGCAAACATTAGCTCCTTGCTAACAGCGAACCCTTTATTGCTGTGTCACAATGACAAATTCACCTGCCCTCCAACTCATCCCACTAACACAATAACTGGAGGATATTCACTACAGGATTAATGGACTCGACATGTTCCAGGGGAAACCACTTAGACAGCACATCTGGATGCACTGCAGGAGGCAAGTTGATACCTCAGAGGGACAATGGAGAGGAAGTATTTGTTGACATAAAATTACATTTCCCACACTAGTGTCACTTGCTTATTTAAGCTTATGTTTCGGCCTCATTTGACTGCCAGTGTTTTTTATACCATTCAGAGTATTAGGGGAAGAGAGGGGAGGAAGTGGGAGAGGAGGGGGAGGAAGTGGGATGAGAGGGGGAGGAAGTGGGATGAGAGGGGGAGGAAGTGGGAGAGGAAGTGGGATGAGAGGGGGAGGAAGTGGGAGAAGAGGGGTGAAAGTGGGAAAAGAGAGGGAAGAGAGGGGAGGAAGTATTGCAATGCTCTCCTGTATGGACTTCCTGCCAGATCCAAAACACAAGTTATTATTTCAGAAACAACATTCACAATCACATTTGGAAAATATTCAGACCCCTTGACTTCTTCCAGATTTTATTATGTGATTATTCTAAAATGTATCAAATTACTTTTTTTCCACATCAATCTACACACAATACCCCATAATGACATCACAATACCCCATAATGACAAAGCGAAAACGTGTCTTTACAATTATTTACATAAATAGTCAGACCCTTTCCTATGAGACACGAAATTAAGCTCATGTGCATCCTGCTTCCATTGATCATCCTTGATGTTTCTACAACTTGATTGGAGTCCACCTGTGGTAAATTAAATTGATTGGACATTTTTTTTAAAGGAATTATCTGTAAAGCGCCAAGAAAGGATTGTGTCGTGGCACAGATCTGGGGAAGGGTACCAAAACATGTCTGCAGCATCGAAGGTCCCAAACAACACAGTGGCCTCCATCACTCTTAAATGAAAGAAGTTTGGAACCACCAAGACTATTCCTAGAGCTAGCCAGCCGGGCCAAACAGCAATCGGGGGAGAAGGGCCTTGGTCAGGGAGGGGATCCAGAACCCGATGGTCACTCTGACACGCTGACTCTGTAGGACAAGTTTTGCTCACAAGCAACAGAAAACAACTCCCATTTAACAACATGATCAACTTAAATGTGTCGCTATGGGTGGAGTGGCTTCCGTCTGGCCACTCTAACATAAAGGCCTGATTGGTGGAGTGGCTTCCGTCTGGCCACTCTACCATAAAGGCCTGATTGGTGGAGTGGCTTCCGTCTGGCCACTCTACCATAAAGGCCTGATTGGTGGAGTGGCTTCCGTCTGGCCACGCCTAGGAACAGTGGGTTAACTGCCTGTTCAGGGGCAGAACGACAGATTTGTACCTTGTCAGCTCGGGGATTCAAACTTGCAACCTTTCAGTTACTATTCCAACGCTCTAACCAAATCAAATCAAATTTTATTTGTCACATACACATGGTTAGCAGATATTAATGCGAGTGTAGCGAAATGCTTGTGCTTCTAGTTCCGACAATGCAGTGATAACCAACAAGTAATCTAACTAACAATTCCAAAACTACTGTCTTATACACAGTGTAAGGGGATAAAGAATATGTACATAAGGATATATGAATGAGTGATGGTACAGAGCAGCATACAGTAGATGGTATCGAGTACAGTATATACATATGAGATGAGTATGTAGACAAAGTAAACAAAGTGGCATAGTTAAAGTGGCTAGTGATACATGTATTACTAATGTATTATTAAGGATGCAGTCGATGATGTAGAGTACAGTATATACATATGCATATGAGATGAATCATGTAGGGTAAGTAACATTATATAAGGTAGCATTGTTTAAAGTGGCTAGTGATATATTTACATCATTTCCCATCAATTCCCATTATTAAAGTGGCTGGAGTTGGGTCAGTGTCAATGACAGTGTGTTGGCAGCAGCCACTCAATGTTAGTGGTGGCTGTTTAACAGTCTGATGGCCTTGAGATAGAAGCTGTTTTTCAGTCTCTCGGTCCCAGCTTTGATGCACCTGTACTGACCTCGCCTTCTGGATGATAGCGGGGTGAACAGGCAGTGGTTCGGGTGGTTGATGTCCTTGATGATCTTTATGGCCTTCCTGTAACATCGGGTGGTGTAGGTGTCCTGGAGGGCAGGTAGTTTGCCCCCGGTGATGCATTGTGCAGACCTCACTACCCTCTGGAGAGCCTTATGGTTGAGGGCGGAGCAGTTGCCGTACCAGGCGGTGATACAGCCCGCCAGGATGCTCTCGATTGTGCATCTGTAGAAGTTTGTGAGTGCTTTTGGTGACAAGCCAAATTTCTTCAGCCTCCTGAGGTTGAAGAGGCGCTGCTGCGCCTTCTTCACGACAATGTCAGTGTGAGTGGACCAATTCAGTTTGTCTGTGATGTGTATGCCGAGGAACTTAAAACTTGCTACCCTCTCCACTACTGTTCCATCGATGTGGATAGGGGGGTGTTCCCTCTGCTGTTTCCTGAAGTCCACAATCATCTCCTTAGTTTTGTTGACGTTGAGTGTGAGGTTATTTTCCTGACAACACACTCCGAGGGCCCTCACCTCCTCCCTGTAGGCCGTCTCGTCGTTGTTGGTAATCAAGCCTACCACTGTTGTGTCGTCCGCAAACTTGATGATTGAGTTGGAGGCGTGCGTGGCCACGCAGTCGTGGGTGAACAGGGAGTACAGGAGAGGGCTCAGAACGCACCCTTGTGGGGCCCACGTGTTGAGGATCAGCGGGAGGAGATGTTGTTGCCTACCCTCACCACCTGGGGGCGGCCCATCAGGAAGTCCAGTACCCAGTTGCACAGGGCGGGGTCGAGGCCCAGGGTCTCGAGCTTGATGACGAGCTTGGAGGGTACTATGGTGTTGAATGCCGAGCTGTAGTCGATGAACAGCATTCTCACATAGGTATTCCTCTTGTCCAGGTGGGTTAGGGCAGTGTGCAGTGTGGTTGAGATTGCATCGTCTGTGGACCTATTTGGGCGGTAAGCAAATTGGAGTGAGTCTAGGGTGTCAGGTAGGGTGGAGGTGATATGGTCCTTGACTAGTCTCTCAAAGCACTTCATGATGACGGAAGTGAGTGCTACGGGGCGGTAGTCGTTTAGCTCAGTTACCTTAGCTTTCTTGGGAACAGGAACAATGGTGGCCCTCTTGAAGCATGTGGGAACAGCAGACTGGTATAGGGATTTATTGAATATGTCCGTAATCACACCGGCCAGCTGGTCTGCGCATGCTCTGAGGGCGCGGATGGGGATGCCGTCTGGGCCTGCAGCCTTGCGAGGGTTAACACGTTTAAATGTCTTACTCACCTCGGCTGCAGTGAAGGAGAGACCGTATGTTTTCGTTGCAGGCCGTGTCAGTGGCACTGTATTGTCCTCAAAGCGGGCAAAAAAGTTATTTAGTCTGCCTGGGAGCAAGACATCCTGGTCTGTGACTGGGCTGGGTTTCTTCTTGTAGTCCGTGATTGACTGTAGACCCTGCCACATGCCTCTTGTGTCTGAGCCATTGAATTGAGATTCCACTTTGTCTCTGTACTGACGCTTAGCTTGTTTAATAGCCTTGCGGAGGGAATAGCTGCACTGTTTGTATTCGGTCATGTTGCCAGACACCTTGCCCTGATTAAAAGCAGTGGTTCGCGCTTTCAGTTTCACGCGAATGCTGCCATCAATCCACGGTTTCTGGTTAGGGAATGTTTTTATCGTTGCTATGGGAACGACATCTTCGACGCACGTTCTAATGAACTCGCACACCGAATCAGCGTATTCGTCAATATTTTTATCTGACGCAATACGAAACATGTCCCAGTCCACGTGATGGAAGCAGTCTTGAAGTGTGGAGTCAGCTTGGTCTGACCAGCGTTGGACAGACCTCAGCGTGGGAGCCTCTTGTTTTAGTTTCTGCCTGTAGGCAGGGATCAGCAAAATGGAGTCGTGGTCAGCTTTTCCGAAAGTGGGCGGGGCAGGGCCTTATATGCGTCGCGGAAGTTAGAGTAACAATGATCCAAGGTTTTACCACCCCTGGTTGCGCAATCGATATGCTGATAAAATTTAGGGAGTCTTGTTTTCAGATTAGCTTGGTTAAAATCCCCAGCTACAATGAATGCAGCCTCCGGATAAATGGTTTCCTGTTTGCAAAGAGTTAAATAAAGTTCGTTCAGAGCCATCGATGTGTCTGCTTGGGGGGGGGGGATATATACGGCTGTGATTATAATCGAAGAGAATTCTCTTGGAAGATAATGCGGTCTACATTTGATTGTGAGGAATTCTAAATCAGGTGAACAGAAGGATTTGAGTTCCTGTATGTTTCCTTCATCACACCATGTCTCGTTAGTCATGAAGCATACGCCCCCGCCACTCTCTTACCAGAAAGATGTTTGTTTCTGTCGGCGCGATGCGTGGAGAAACCCGTTGGCTGCACCGCATTGGATAGCGTCTTCCCAGTGAGCCATGTTTCCGTGAAGCAGAGAACGTTGCAGTCTCTGATGTCCCTCACTAGGCTACCCTGCCGCCCCACTCTACCATAAAGGCCTGATTGGTGGAGTGCAATGCAATCCACCAGAACCCTGCTGAAAGGCTCATCAAAAGCAGGGATAGTCTGCAAAGGTGTAACCGGCAGGGTTCGGTTCGGTGTACCCGTCAGCTGGAAAACGTGACAGAATCTACACTAAACAACACCCTGTTTCAGACCAGAAGAAGAAGTTACACAAAACACTGTCATCCATCTTGTTGACCTCAAGATGGCCTATCATACTACCATTGTGAACCATACTCATTATCTCTTGTTGGAGTGTGACTAGAACAACTATTTGAGAAACACTGTCATCCATCTTGTTGA
>NC_060190.1:74989370-75111416 GCF_021184085.1 Oncorhynchus gorbuscha | reverse complement strand
CTATCATACTACCATTGTGAACCATACTCATTATCTCTTGTTGGAGTGTGACTAGAACAACAATTTGAGATACACTGGGCCAATTGTCTTGCCATTTCTGTCAAAGTAACCCAACTTCATTATGAAACAGAGGCTTCATACAAAATCTTGTTTAGGAGATAAACCAGTCTCAACCGGAGACTTAATAATGGGCTGGAGGGCTCCCACAAAAAGAACCTGATTATTCTTTCTCTCATTTTTCTGTTTCAATTTAGGACACTGAGAGACAAGGTGTCCTTTCTAAAGACACTAATGACAAACTGCCGGATTATGATGAACCAATTTTCAGCCGATCCTTGTCTTTGGGCGCTGGGGGAAAAGACTGAAACCTCGTAGTAGGAGGAGACTTCTCTGAATTGCCTTTTTTTGTGTAGGGAAAACTACTGGGTGCTTTGTTTGTGAAGGTAGTTTTATGTGTCAACACAACCTCAACTGCAAGGACTGCAGATTTCAAAAGAGTGAGATTTGTGTGCTCATTTACGAAGGTAGACACCCTTTGGTGAAGACCACTCATGAACTGCTTGATTAGAATGAGTGTCTTAGAAAAGAGAACCTTTAACTCAAGTTGACTGATTAACTCTGACAGCACTAATTTAAAATCATCTCTTTGTAGAAATAGTATCTGTTTACATTAATTCCAGAAGTATACACATTCACACATGTCCAAATACATGAAAATCCTTTTAATGGCTTTGTTTATAAAATAAAACTAATAGACAGCTAACAATAACATAAGCTAAAAATAGCTAGCTAGGACAAAATGGAAGGCTAGCTATTGCCTATCACTGAACTAGCAAGCGGTTAGGAATTACCATGTGACCATTAGATATACAGTGGGGCAAAAAAGTATTTAGTCAGCCACCAATTGTGCAAGTTCTCCCACTTACAAAGATGAGAGAGGTCATTTTTTTCATAAACACAGAAATATGAGCCTTTGGTCATTAATAAACAAACTATAATTTCGAAATTTATTCTTTCAGTGAAATACCTTTGGGTCAACCCTAAGTCTAAATATGGTCAACAACCTTCAATGTCATGTCAGAATTATGTAAAATTCTGGCAAATTAGTTCATTTTGCATAACCCTGATTCTGTGTGCAATGAACGTGACACAATTTCCCAAGTTAATATTGCCTGGTAACATTAATTTATTTTAACTAAATATGCAGGTTTAAAAATATATACTTCTGTGTATTGATTTTTAGAAAGGCAAAAGATGTTTATGGTACATTGGTGCAACGATTGTGCTTTTTTCACAAATGCGCCTTTGTTAAATCCACACCCGTTTGGCGAAGTAGGCTGTGATTCGATGATAAATTAACAGGCATCGCAATGATTATATGCAACGCAGGACAAGCTAGTTAACCTAGTAATATCATCAACCATGTGTAGTTAACTAGTGATTATGTTAAGATTGATTGTTTTTTGTAAGATACATTTAATGCTAGCTAGCAACTTACTTTGGCTCCTTGCTGCACTCGAGTAACAGGTGGTCAGCCTGCTCCGCAGTTTTATCGTGGAATGCAATGTAATCGGCATCCAAAAATGCTGATTACTGATTGTCACGAAAACTTGAAATCGGTCCAATCGGTCGACCTCTAGTTGTGATACAGTCTGGAATCTAACCAGGTTGTCTGGTAGTGACGCCTCAAGCACACTGAGATGCAGTGCCTTAGAGCCCCGAGTAAGGGGAGAACACAACATAACACCATTCCAAGTCCACTCTACTCATCTGAAGCCAGAAGCCGGAAATGAAACAAGGCACTTGAAGAGTGATGGGGGGAGGGGGGAATCGACACAGTTACATATCACAATATTATTTTTGAATATAAGTATCAAAAATATATGTTGCTAGGTAGCATTAGCTAGCGCCAGTCAGCTGTACCTTCGCAAAAAACTCTGTATTTTTCATCATATAGCTTGTTCTCCATTTTCTTTCTAAATCGTGAGCCAAGATGTTTTCATTACTTTTATTTCCATGACTGATCAACAACAAAAAAATGTCAGTGACTCTCACATCTTACATTTACATTTACATTTAAGTCATTTAGCAGACGCTCTTATCCAGAGCGACTTACAAATTGGTGCATTCACCTTATGACATCCAGTGGGACAGTCACTTAACAATAGTGCATCTAAAACTTAGGGGGGGTGGGGTGAGAGGGATTACTTATCCTATCCTAGGTATTCCTTAAAGAGGTGGGGTTTCAGGTGTCTCCGGAAGGTGGTGATTGACTCCGCTGTCCTGGCGTCGTGAGGGAGTTTGTTCCACCATTGGAACAAACATCTCTCTGACATCTTTCTCACATATCTCTCAAATCTCTCACATCTCTCTCACATCTTCACATCTCTCTCTACATTGGCTTCAGAAAGTACTCTTAAATGGAAGAAGTTTGGAATCAACAAGACTCTTCCTAGAGCTGGCTGTCCGGTCAAACTGAGCAATCGGTGGAGAAGGTCCTTGGTCAGGGAGGTGACCAAGAACCCGGTGGCCACTCTGACAGAGCTCCAGAGTTCCTCTGTGGAGACGGGAGAACCTTCCAGAAGGACATCCATCTCTGCAGCATTCCACCAATCCGGCATTTATGGTAGAGTGGCCAGACGGAAGCCACTCCTCAGTAAAAGGCACATGACAACCTGCTTAGTACACAGCAAAAACAACGCAAGAGTGGCTTAGGGACATGTCTCTGAATGTCCTTGGGTGGCCCAGCCAGAGTCTAGACTTGAACCTGATCTAACATCTCTGGAGAGACCTGAAAATAGCTGTCCACCTGACAGACCTTGAGAGGATCTGCAGAGAAGAATGGGAGAAACTCCCAAATACAGGTGTGCCAAGCTTGTAGCGTCATACCCAAGGTGTAATCGCTGCCAAAGGTGATTCAATGAAGTACTGAGTAAAAGCAGCGGCTGATGATGACATGTCTACCTAACACTCAGCGACATATAACCATCTAAACTTCTATCACACACACACACTACCACCCACTTAACTCCCTCCTTGTCTGTCGTTGTCGTGGTGTTTGGGAAATGAGTAATAAAAACCATGGGTTTCCAGTCAAGCCCAGATTTATACAGTTGGAGCATTAGATACTTATTTAAGGGGAACACACACACACACACACACACACACACACACACACACACACACACACACACACACACACACACACACACACACACACACACACACACACACACACACACACACACACACACACACACACACACACACACACACACACACACACACACACACAGGAGCCCCGACACGTATTCCCTGAAGTAAGCTTTGTGAAAACCTGACAAAGATGTCTTTATTTTTTTTCTCTCTCTCTCTCACACACACACACACACACACACACACACACACACACACACACACACACACACACACACACACACACACACACACACACACACACACACACACACACACACACACACACACACACACACACACACGCACACACAGTCTGTCTGAATATTAGTTCTAGACAAGAACCATGCTGACTCAGTGCTGTGAATTATTCTGTTAACATTTGCTCTAGTCTTTAATCATTCGGGACCGACCATCTCGATTTGGTCTTACGTAGCAACATTTGAAATAGTAAAAAAAAAAAAAAAATTACATAAAAGTGGAGACTCTAGAAAATGGTATATCATACACTACAGTTGAGGAACAATGGGAAAGTCATTTTTTTTAAAGTTGATAAATTTGTAACCCCACTTTTGAGAAAATGGCCCTTGAATGTTTTAGTAAACCTACTGGGGAGCTGTTCTTTGTCTACACCCATTCAGCATCGTTCACACCCTCTTAAGCCTTTAGCCCCACCCATCTCTTTAAGAATTCACACGTGAGGCCATGTGCTAAACAGAGTGAGTAAGGTAGTGTAGTAAACAACCAAAGCTTTCAAGACTAAAAGTGGTAAAAGTAGTAGCCTACAATAAGAAAAAACTAAAAATGAACTTTATCTAGTGCTTGGCCTTTATCCTAATCTGAGTTTGGTGCAGGTCATGTTGTTCTTCACATTACCATCTCTGGTAAACACACACTGTATCAAATAAAATCAACGTTTGCTTGTCACATTCACAGAAGGTACAGTGAAATGGTTACTGGTATAGATAGTAGGAATTTCAAACACATATTAGTAAATGATGACCCAGACACATTTTGTCTAAATTGATGGGTCATGTGAAAGAAATGCTATAACAACCCCCAGCCACATCTAGCTGGATGGGTCACTATTATAGATGGCCATAATCCCCCCCAGACACATCTAGCTGGATGGGTCACTATTATAGATGGCTGTAATCCCCAGACACATCTAGCTGGATGGGTCACTATTGTCTAGACATGTTCACATGTTCATGAAATACTATAGATGGCCGTAATCCCCCAGACACATCTAGCTGGATGGGTCACTATTATAGATGGCTGTAATCCCCAGACACATCTAGCTGGATGGGTCACTATTATAGATGGCCGTAATCCCCAGACACATCTAGCTGGATGGGTCACTATTATAGATGGCCGTAATCCCCCCCAGACACATCTAGCTGGATGGGTCACTATTATAGATGGCTGTAATCCCCAGACACATCTAGCTGGATGGGTCACTATTATAGATGGCCGTAATCCCCAGACACATCTAGCTGGATGGGTCACTATTATAGATGGCCGTAATCCCCAGACACATCTAGCTGGATGGGTCACTATTATAGATGGCCGTAATCCCCAGACACATCTAGCTGGATGGGTCACTATTATAGATGGCCGTAATCCCCAGACACATCTAGCTGGATGGGTCACTATTATAGATGGCCTTAATCCCCAGACACATCTAGCTGGATGGGTCACTATTATAGATGGCCATAATCCCCAGACACATCTAGCTGGATGGGTCACTATTATAGATGGCTGTAATCCCCAGACACATCTAGCTGGATGGGTCACTATTATAGATGGCCATAATCCCCAGACACATCTAGCTGGATAGGTCACTATTATAGATGGCCATAATCCCCAGACACATCTAGCTGGATAGGTCACTATTATAGATGGCCATAATCCCCAGACACATCTAGCTGGATGGGTCACTATTATAGATGGCCGTAATCCCCCCCAGACACATCTAGCTGGATGGGTCACTATTATAGATGGCCGTAATCCCCCCCAGACACATCTAGCTGGATGGGTCACTATTATAGATGGCCGTAATCCCCCCCAGACACATCTAGCTGGATGGGTCACTATTATAGATGGCCGTAATACCCCCCAGACACATCTAGCTGGATGGGTCACTATTATAGATGGCTGTAATCCCCAGACACATCTAGCTGGATGGGTCACTATTATAGATGGCCGTAATCCCCCCCAGACACATCTAGCTGGATGGGTCACTATTATAGATGGCCATAATACACCTGGCTGACTTGATGGGTCATGTCATAATCTGGCAAAGAGGACTCTTTTGTTTAGACATGTAGTTTGCTAGCTAAACAATGGACTGGAATAATTCCAACTCATACTACTATCAATACAAACATTGTCATAGCTGTAGTATGAATTTGCAGGTAGCTAATGCTAACCAACTAGGTTCAGTGTTAGATAGCTAACATTAGGCTATAACTACATATTAAAATGAGTTTCTAATTCAAATAACATTCTTACACAGATCATACACGTAACTTTAGCTAGTAAGCCAGTAAGCTAATGTTCGCTAGCTATCTAGCAGTAAGCTTTAACTTGCAATGAAAATGACTTTCTGACTAAATTAGACATTTCTAATATCTGAACATGTAGCTAGTCTCTCATCTGTATACATGGATGAACGCTTCACAGCAGACTGGAACCATTTAACTCTGTTTAGTTTGCAGCTATATCTTGTTTGGTCAGCGTTGTGTCAAGTCACTCCGGTTCACACTGACCGTGGCGTGTGCAGAAAGTAGTCAACTGATCTGTCATTAGCACCTGTTAAATCCAGGGCATCAATGTTGCTGGGAAAAATAGAGAAACTTTTGTAGTTCTCGATGGCTATCGTTATCTTTCAAAAACAGCACGGTAGAAAGGACTGTCAACACATACTGAGCAGCTCACGTTATAAACAGAAACATGCTACATGGCCGACCAATCCAAACTCATCTTCCCGGCATGTCCAGCCCATTCATTATCTCAGCCAATCATGGCTAGGGGGAAGATTCCTGTCTTTTTCTGTGGCTAAACCAGCTAGGCTCATAATTTAACAATTTTATTCATATTTACGGATGGAATACAAGTTTGTTATTAAGGCATATTAATGTTCACATGTTCCAGAAGACATTTCTACCAACAAAAAAATATATTTTGGTTAAAAAAATGATGTTTACATTCCTGTAAAGTAGTGATGTGAGTCGTACGCCTACTTTCCTGAAACGAGTCACATGTCTGCTATTTAACTGGAAGTTAGGAAGAAGAGTCACTGGCCCGGTTTTCATGAAAAGTCACAGAGTAGGAGTGCTGATCTAGGATCAGTTTGGCCTTTTCAGATGATAATTTATACGATTATGGCTTAATAAAGATGAGCAATAATGACGGTATAAAATGAATAATTAAAATACATTATTTGTATAAAATAATATAATCAACCAAATTAAAATAGGGAAATTATATTATGTTATGCTAATTGCCCAGAGAAATAGATTGTTCATTAAATCTCCAAAAGGTAGGGGTAAAAACGATTGACACCCATTTTCAATACCTTTCACCTTGTGAGGACAGCATTTTTCTAAAATGTTGGAGTAAAGAACTTAGATCCAGATTCCAGATCCACCATACAGAATCGATCCAGATCCCAGATTGCAGATTCCATCATACAGAATCAATACAGATCACAGATTCCAGTTTCCAGACTCCACCATACAGAATCAATCTAGATCCCAGATTGCAGTTTCCAGACTCCACCATACAGAATCAATCCAGGTCCCAGATTGCAGATTCCACCATACAGAATCAATCCAGATTCCAGACTCCACCATACAGACTCAATCCAGATTCCAGATTCCACCATACAGAATCACACCAGATTCCAGATTCCACCATACAGAATCAATCCAGATTCCAGACTCCACCATACAGAATCAATCCAGATTCCAGACTTCACCATACAGAATCAATCCAGATTCCAGATTCCACCATACAGAATCAATCCAGATTCCAGACTCCACCATACAGAATCAATCCAAATTCCAGACTCCACCATACAGAATCAATCCAGATTCCAGATTCCACCATACAGAATCAATCCAGATTCCAGATTCCACCATACAGAATCAACCCAGATTCCAGCATACAGAATCAACCCAGATTCCAGATTCCACCATACAGAATCAACCGAGATTCCAGCATACAGAATCAATCCAAATTCCAGACTCCACCATACAGAATCAATCCAGATTCCAGATTCCACCATACAGAATCAATCCAGATTCCAGATTCCACCATACAGAATCAACCCAGATTCCAGCATACAGAATCAACCCAGATTCCAGATTCCACCATACAGAATCAACCGAGATTCCAGCATACAGAATCAATCCAAATTCCAGATTCCACCATACAGAATCAATCCAGATTCCAGATTCCACCATACAGAATCAATCCAGATTCCAGATTCCACCATACAGAATCAATCCAGATTCCAGCATACAGAATCAATCCAGATCCTTGATATCCTTTGTTTGAGCTTATGGACCCTTCGATTGAAGGCACAGGTTTTTAATGGTGTTCAAGTCCGGAGACAGATGGTCATTGCAAAATGTTGATTTTGTGGCCAATGAACCATTTCTTTGTGGATTTGATGTGTGCTTGGGGTTATTGTCTTGCTGGAAGAATGTGAGGCCAAGTGTCAGCCTCCTGGCAGAGGCAAACAGGTTTTCGCTGAAATGACCTAGAACTGGGTAAAGTTCATGACCTTAAGAAGGGCCCCAGGACAAGTGGATACGAAACAGACCCATAACATCCACCACCATATTTTACAGTAGATATGGGGTTCTTTCTTTCAATGACAAACCCACCACTAGTGGGCGTGACCAAAGACCTTTATTTTCATGTCATTCAACAAATATAAACGCTTGGAGTTTTCTAAATGGCGTTGGCACTTGGATTTGTTGCTTTGGTCAGATGACATGAAAACAGAACTCTTTGGCCACATACACCCCTGATTAGACGATCCTCGTCCTGCCCAAGGATTTCAATGGCAGAAAAATCCCTAATATTCTGATGTAAAAAAAAATAATAATAATGCTATTACTAATGTGTTACTCTGAGAAGCTGAGCACAGACCATAACATCCTCTTGAGAAAATCAGCCAGTTCATATCATTCTGACTTCTAACTAAAACCAAAAGAAGTAAAAGCTCTATGGATGTGAGGAGAGAGGAGAACCCTGGCAATGAGACAAAAATTCATTTTAATGAAAAGTTACAAGTTGTGACATTTGTGCCTCTTCAAGACAATCCCTAGCCACACACACACACACACAGCTTCTCCTGCTTCCCATAGATAACATGGTTGGAGCCCTCAGGATGATTTAGTCTAGTACACGCTGACTGACCCAACCAAAGTGTTCAGCTCCCTGAGGCCCTAGCTGGAGCTCCTCCCCGGGCATGAATGTGTGGTGACAGACCAAAGCAGAGAGAGAATGTAGTTGAAATGAATTATTTGTTATTGGCGATGACTTGAGCCCAGTCTGCCGTACAGATTGTCCTGTCTGCCTTGACTGAGACTCCTTGTGATCAAAAAGCTACGATTAATCAAGACTCAAGAGGAGAGGAGAGAAGTGGAAGAGAGAAGAAAGGAAGAGAGGAGAGAAGAGGATTGGAAGGGAGAAGAGTGGATAGGATTGGAAGGGGGAGGAAATGAGAGGAGAGAAGAGGACAGGAGAGGAAGAAAGAGGTGAGGAGGAGGAGAGGAGCGGTGAGAAGTAGAAGAGATAAGAGAGGAGAGAAGTGGAAGAAAGATGAGAGGAGAGGAGAGAAGTGGAAGAAAGATGAGAGGAGAGAAGTGGAAGGGAGAGGAGAGGAGAGGAGAGGAGAGGAGAGGAGAGGAGAGGAGAGGAGAGGAGAGGAGAGGGAGAGGAGGAGAGGGGAGAGGAGAGGAGAGGAGAGAGAGAGAGGAGAGGAGAGGAGAGGAGAGGAGAGGAGGAGAGGAGAGGAGAGGAGAGGAGAGGAGGGAGAGGAGAGAGAGGAGAGAAGGGGAGAGGAGAGGAGAGAATAGAGAGAGGGAGGAGAGGAGAGAGGAGAGGGAGAGAGGAGAGGGGAGGAGAGGAGAGGAGAGAGAGGGAGGAGGAGAGGAGAGGAGAGGGAGAGGAGAGGAGAGGAGAGGGAGAGAGAGGAGAGAGGAGAGGAGGAGAGGAGAGGAGAGAGGAGAGGAGAGAGGAGAGAGGGGAGGAGAGGAGAGGAGAGGAGAGGAGAGGAGGAGAGGAGAGGAGAGGAGAGGGAGAGGAGAGGAGGAGAGGAGAGGAGAGGAGAGGAGAGGGGAGGAGAATAGAGAGGAGAGGAGAGAGGAGAGGAGAGGAGGGAGAGAGGAGAGGAGGGAGAGGAGAGGAGAGGAGGAGAGGAGAGGAGAGGAGAGGAGAGGAGAGGAGAGGAGAGAGGAGAGGAGAGGAGAGGAGAGGAGAGGGAGAGGAGAGGAGAGGAGAGGAGAGGAGAGGGAGGAGAGGAGAGGAGAGGAGAGGAGAGAGAGAGGGAGAGAGAGGGGAGGAGAGGAGAGGAGCGGAGAGGAGAGGAGGGGGGGAGGGAGGAGGGAGAGGAGAGGAGAGGAGAGGAGAGGAGAGGAGAGGAGAGGAGAGGAGAGGAGAGGAGAGGAGAGGAGAGGAGAGGAGAGGAGAGGAGAGGGATAAATATTAAAGATAGATAATATGGTTTGCAATTCACAACATTTCAGATGTTACCCCAGCATGGGCCGAGACCGAAACAGGAAACATTAGTATTCATCATCATGATCTGGGTCACATCTGTGTGACACGTCACCCCTGACTGACACACGCACACACACACACACATTCCATAATGCCACTTGAAAATGTCAAGGCACAGACATCACTGATTACACAGACGCTGGCATTGCAGTGGCTGCTAAAGGAAACCAGTTTGTAATTGCATGAGAAATTCAACAACAAATGCATACAATAAAGCTGGATGGTCTGCCTCAGTCAACACTCTCATGTGAAATGTTCCCTGTAGCTGGATGGAGTCAAGTCTCTCTGCCTCAGTCAACACTGTCATGTGAAATGTTCCCTGTAGCTGGATGGAGTCAAGTCTCTCTGCCTCAGTCAACACTGTCATGTGAAATGTTCCCTGTAGCTGGATGGAGTCAAGTCTCTCTGCCTCAGTCAACACTGTCATGTGAAATGTTCCCTGTAGCTGGATGGAGTCAAGTCTCTCTGCCTCAGTCAACACTGTCATGTGAAATGTTCCCTGTAGCTGGATGGAGTCAAGTCTCTCTGCCTCAGTCAACACTGTCATGTGAAATGTTCCCTGTAGCTGGATGGAGTCAAGTCTCTCTGCCTCAGTCAACACTGTCATGTGAAATGTTCCCTGTAGCTGGATGGAGTCAAGTCTCTCTGCCTCAGTCAACACTGTCATGTGAAATGTTCCCTGTAGCTGGATGGAGTCAAGTCTCTCTGCCTCAGTCAACACTGTCATGTGAAATGTTCCCTGTAGCTGGATGGAGTCAAGTCTCTCTGCCTCAGTCAACACTGTCATGTGAAATGTTCCCTGTAGCTGGATGGAGTCAAGTCTCTCTGCCTCAGTCAACACTGTCATGTGAAATATTCCCTGTAGCTGGACAGAGTCAAGTCTCTCTGCCTCAGTCAACACTGTCATGTGAAATGTTCCCTGTAGCTGGACAGAGTCAAGTCTCTCTGCCTCAGTCAACACTGTCATGTGAAATATTCCCTGTAGCTGGACGGAGTCAAGTCTCTCTGCCTCAGTCAACACTGTCATGTGAAATGTTCCCTGTAGCTGGACGGAGTCAAGTCTCTCTGCCTCAGTCAACACTGTCATAAGAAGTGTTCCCTGTAGCTGGACAGAGTCAAGTCTCTCTGCCTCAGTCAACACTGTCATGTGAAATGTTCCCTGTCGCTGGACAGAGTCAAGTCTCTCTGCCTCAGTCAACACTGTCATGTGAAATGTTCCCTGAAGCTGGATGATCTGCCTCAGTCAACATTGAAATGTTCCCTGAAGTGTATATTACTCCCAACCTCATTAATGTTTTAGAAGGTCAACAGGAGCAGCTTTTAGTTAAAACCAGAGAGTCAAATCAATGGAAACTCATCTGAAGATGAAGTAGGGCAGTGTTACAGGACAGAATGTTATAGGACTAAACTGACAGCAACCTGCACGGTGCTTTATCCTGAGAGAAGATTGGCAGTTCAACCTGAGTGAAAACTCTCCTAAAGGGACGTTTCTTTCCTGACAAGAATGTCTGGTGATTGAATGGCTGGTGATTGAATGGCTGGTGATTGAATGGTTGGTGATTGAATGGCTGGTAATTGAATGGCTGGTCATTGAATGGCTGGTAATTGAATGGCTGGTCATTGAATGGCTGGTGATTGAATGGTTGGTGATTGAATGGCTGGTGATTGAATGGCTGGTAATTGAATGGCTGGTGATTGAATGGCTGGTGATTGAATGGCTGGTGATTGAATGGCTGGTAATTGACTGGCTGGTGATTGACTGGCTGGTAATTGAATGGCTGGTCATTGAATGGCTGGTGATTGAATGGCTGGTGATTGAATGGCTGGTGATTGAATGGCTGGTGATTGAATGGCTGGTATTGAATTGACTGGGCTGGTGATTGACTGGCTGGTAATTGAATGGCTGGTGATTGAATGGCTGGTGATTGAATGGCTGGTGATTGAATGGCTGGTGATTGAATGGCTGGTGATTGAATGGTTGCTGATTGAATGGCTGGTGATTGAATGGCTGGTAATTGAATGGCTGGTCATTGAATGGCTGGTGATTGAATGGCTGGTGATTGAATGGCTGGTCATTGAATGGCTGGTGATTGAATGGCTGGTGATTGAATGGCTGGTGATTGAATGGCTGGTGATTGAATGGCTGGTGATTGAATGGTTGGTGATTGAATGGTTGGTGATTGAATGGCTGGTAATTGAATGGCTGGTAAATTGAATATTGCTGGTGATTGAATGGCTGGTGATTGAATGGTTGGTGATTGAATGGCTTGGTGATTGAATGGCTGGTGATTGAATGGTTGGTGATTGAATGGCTGGTGATTGAATGGCTGGTGATTGAATGGTGATGGTGATTGAATGGCTGGCTGGTGATTGACTGGCTGGTGATTGAATGGCTGGTGATTGAATGGCTGGCTGGTAAATTGAATGGCTGGTGATTGAATGGCTGGCTGGTAATTGAATGGCTGGTGATTGAATGGCTGGTAATTGAATGGCTGGTGATTGAATGGCTGGTGATTGAATGTCTGGTGATTGAATGTCTGGTGATTGACTGGCTGGTGATTGAATGGCTGGTGATTGAATGGCTGGTCATTGAATGGCTGGTGATTGAATGGCTGGTGATTGAATGGCTGGTGATTGAATGGCTGGTGATTGAATGGCTGGTGATTGAATGGCTGGTGATTGAATGGCTGGTAATTGAATGGCTGGTGATTGAATGGCTGGTGATTGAATGGCTGGTGATTGAATGGCTGGTGATTGATTGAATGGCTGGTCATTGAATGGCTGGTGATTGAATGGCTGGTGATTGAATGGCTGGTGATTGAATGGCTGGTGATTGAATGGCTGGTGATTGAATGGCTGGTGATTGAATGGCTGGTGATTGGTGAATGGCTGGTATTGATTGGTGATTGAATGCTGGTGATTGAATGGCTGGTGATTGAATGGCTGGTGATTGAATGGCTGATTGAATGGCTGGTGAATTGAATTGAATGGCTGGTGATTGAATGGCTGGTGATTGAATGGCTGGTGATTGAATGGCTGGTGATTGAATGGCTGGTGATTGAATGGCTGGTGATTGAATGGCTGGTGATTGACTGGCTGGTGATTGAATGGCTGGTGATTGAATGGCTGGTGATTGAATGGCTGGTGATTGAATGGCTGGTGATTGAATGGCTGGTGATTGAATGGCTGGTGATTGAATGGCTGGTGATTGAATGGCTGGTGATTGAATGGCTGGTGATTGAATGGCTGGTCATTGAATGGCTGGTCATTGAATGGCTGGTGATTGAATGGCTGGTGATTGAATGGCTGGTGATTGAATGGCTGGTGATTGAATGGCTGGTAATTGACTGGCTGGTGATTGACTGGCTGGTAATTGAATGGCTGGTCATTGAATGGCTGGTGATTGAATGGCTGGTGATTGAATGGCTGGTGATTGAATGGCTGGTGATTGAATGGCTGGTAAATTGACTGGCTGGTGATTGACTGGCTGGTGATTGATTGAATGGCTGGTGATTGAATGGCTGGTGATTGAATGGCTGGTGATTGAATGGCTGGTGATTGATTGAATGGCTGATTGAATGGCTGGTGATTGAATGGCTGGTGAGATGATTGAATGGCTGGTGATTGAATGGCTGGTGATTGAATGGCTGGTGATTGAATGGCGGTGGTGATTGAATGGCTGGTGATTGAATGGCTGGTGATTGAATGGCTGGTGATTGAATGGCTGGTGATTGAATGGCTGGTGATTGAATGGCTGGTGATTGCTGGTGATTGAATGGCTGGTGATTGAATGGTGGTGATTGAATGGCTGGTGATTGAATGGCTGGTGATTGAATGGCTGGTGATTGAATGGCTGGTGATTGAATGGCTGGTGATTGAATGGCTGGTGATTGAATGGCTGGTGATTGAATGGCTGGTGATTGAATGGCTGGTGATTGAATGGCTGGTGATTGAATGTATTGAATGGCTGGTGATTGAATGGCTGGTGATTGAATGGCTGGTGATTGAATGTGGTGATTGAATGGCTGGTGATTGAATGGCTGGTGATTGAATGGCTGGTGATTGAATGGCTGATTGAATGGCTGTTTGAATGGCTGGTGATTGAACTGGTGATTGAATGGCTGGTGATTGAATGGCTGGTGATTGAATGGCTGGTGATTGAATGGCTGGTGATTGAATGTTGGTGATTGAATGGCTGGTAAATGGCTGGTGATTGAATGGCTGGTGATTGAATGGCTGGTGATTGAATGGCTGCGATTGAATGGCTGGTGATTGAATGGCTGGTAATTGAATGTGGTATTGAATGGCTGGTTTGAATGGCTGGTGATTGAACTGGTGATTGAATGGCTGGTGATTGAATGGCTGGTGATTGAATGGCTGGTGATTGGTGATTGAATGGCTGGTATTGAATGGCTGAGTTTGTGTGTGATAATGGCTGGTGATTGAATGGCTGGTGATTGAATGGCTGGTGATTGAATGGCTGTGATTGAATGGCTGGTGATTGAATGGCTGGTAACTGGCTGGTGATTGAATGGCTGGTGATTGAATGGCTGGTGATTGAATGGCTGGTGATTGAATGGCTGGTGATTGAATGGCTGGTGATTGAATGGCTGGTGATTGAATGGCTGGTAAATGGCTGGTGATTGAATGGCTGGTGATTGAATGGCTGGTAATTGAATGGCTGGTATTGAATGGCTGGTGATTGAATGGCTGGTGATTGAATGTTGGAATGGCTGTGATTGAATGGCTGTGATTGAATGGCTGGTGATTGAATGGCTGGTGATTGAATGGCTGGTGATTGAATGGCTGGTGATTGAATGGCTGGTCATTGAATGGCTTGATTGAATGTGGTGATAATGGCTGGTGATTGAATGGCTGGTAATTGAATGGCTGGTGATTGAATGGCTGGTGATTGAATGGTGAGTGTATGAGTTGGTTGAATGTAACTGTGTGCGAATGGCTGGTGATTGCGTGGTGAGTGTATGAGTTGAATGGCTGGTGTGTGGCTGGTGATTGAATGGCTGTAACTGATTGAATGGCTGGTGATTGAATTTGGTGTGTAACTGAGTGCGATTGAGCGTGGTGAGTGTATGAGTTGGTGTGTGTAACTGTGTGCGAGCGAGCGTGGTGAGTGTATGAGTTGGTGTGTGTAACTGTGTGCGAGCGAGCGTGGTGAGTGTATGAGTTGGTGTGTGTAACTGTGTGCGAGCGAGCGTGAGTGAACTGTGTTGGTGTGTGTAACTGAGTTGGTGTGTATGAGTTTGTGTGTGTAACTGTGTGCGAGCGAGCGTGGTGAGTGTATGAGTTGGTGTGTGTAACTGTGTGCGAGCGAGCGTGGTGAGTGTATGAGTTGGTGTGTGTAACTGTGTGCGAGCGAGCGTGGTGAGTGTATGAGTTGGTGTGTGTAACGTGGAGTTGAGTGTATGAGTTGGTGTGTGTAACTGTGTGCGAGTGTATGAGTTGGTGTGTGTAACTGTGTGCGAGCGAGCGTGGTGAGTGTATGAGTTGGTGTGTGTAACTGTGTGCGAGCGAGCGTGGTGAGTGTATGAGTTTGTGTGTGTAACTGTGTGCAAGCGAGCGTGCGTGTGTCTCAAACAAGTAGATGCTGCAGGAGAGAGAGGTGAGTCGCACAGCAGGAGGTCGTGGGGACCGGGGCCCAGGGGCCTGTTAGATGGAGGAAGAGAGGGAGAGAGGAAGAGAAGAGAGAATGGTGGCTGTGTGATTTCCATGTGGAGTAGAGGAGGAGCAGGACATCTACCCCGCTGCGCCCTCTCTCTCACTCTCATCCTCTCTGTGTGGAAAGGACACAGCCAACATTTGAATATCAAACCAGCCCCTGATGGACAACCAAGACAGCATGCACAGAACAGCTGTCAAGTGTCTTCACGGATGTTTTCTAAAGCTGGCCACCATTGTCGCTGTTCCCAAGAACTCCAAGGTAACCTGCCTAAATGACTACCGCCCTGTAGAACTCACATCTGTAATTATGAAGTGTTTTGAAAGGCTGGTCATGACACACATCAACACCGCCATCGTCCCAGACACCCTGGACCCAGTCCAATTCACATACTGCCCTAACTGATCCACAATACGACACAATCTCAATTCTACTTCACACTGCCCTCTCCCACCTGGACAAGAGGGGAAATAACTATGTGAGAGCTCTGACACCCTCCTGTACTTCCTGTTCACTCATGAGATCTTCTGTTGAATCTGACAATTCATCTTAATGGTTGTACAGTCGTCTCAAATAAAACTATGAAGGACCTCGGCGTTACTCTGGACCCGGATCTCTCTTTTGAAGAACATATCAAGACTGTTTCAAGGACAGCTTTTTTCCATATCCGTAACATTGCATAAATTAGAAACTTTCTGTCCAAAAATTATGCAGAAAAATGAATCCATGCTTTTGTTACTTCTAGGTTAGACTACTGCAATGCTCTACTTTCCGGCTACCCAGATAAAGCACTAAATAAACTTCAGTTAGTGCTAAATACGGCTGCTAGAATCCTGACGAGAACCAAAAAAATGTGATCATATTACTCCAGTGCTAGCCTCCCTACACTGGCTTCCTGTTAAGGCCAGGGCTGATGTCAAGGTTTTACTGTTAACCTACAAAGCATTACATGGGCTTGCTCCTACTTATCTCTCTGATTTGGTCCTGCCGTACATACCTACACGTACGATACGGTCACAAGACGCAGGCCTCCTAATTATCTCTAGAATATCTAAGTAAACAGCTGGAGGCAGGGCTTTCTCCTATAGAGGTCAAATTTTATGGAATGGTCTGCCTACCCATGTCAGAGACACAAACTCGGTCTCAACCTTTAAGTCTTTACTGAAGACTCATCTCTTCAGTGGGTCATATGATTGAGTGTAGTCTGACCCAGGAGTGTGAAGGTGAATGGAAAGGCTCTGGAGCAACGAACCGCCCTTGCTGTCTCTGCCTGGCCGGTTCCCCTCTTTCCACTGGGATTCTCTGCCTCTAACCCTATTACAGGGGCTGAGTCACTGGCTTACTAGGGCTCTTTCATACCGTCCCTAGGAGGGGTGCGTAACTTGAGTGGGTTGAGTCACTGATGTGATCTTCCTGTCTGAGTTGGCGTCCCCCCTTGGGTTGTGCCGTGGCGGAGATCTTTGTGGGCTATCCTCTGCCTTGTCTCAGGATGGTAAGTTGGTGGTTGAAGATATCCCTCTAGTGGTCTGGGGGCTGTGCTTTGGCAAAGTGGGTGGGGTTATAGAACAGTTTCAACTGTTCTGCCTGTGATTATTATTATTCGACCATGCTGGTCATTTATGAACATTTGAACATCTTGGCCATGTTCTGTTATAATCTCCACCCGGCACATCCAGAAGAGGACTGGCCACCCCTCATAGCCTGGTTCCTCTCTAGGTTTCCCCCTAGGTTCTGGCCTTTCTAGGGAGTTTTTCCTAGCCACCGTGCTTCAACACCTGCATTGCTCGCCGTCATCTACAAGCTTACTAGAAGGCTCAGATCGAGTGACGTTTGAAACGCTATTAGCGCTAACTAGCTAGCCATTTCACTTTGGTTACAACAGCCTCATCTCGGGAGTTGATAGGCTTGAAGTCATAAACAGCGCAACGCTTGACACACAATGAAGAGCTGCTGGCAAAACGCACCAAAGTGCTGTTTGAATGAATGTTTACGCGCCTGCTTCTGCCTATAATATATAATAATAATAATATATGCCATTTAGCAGATGCTTTTATCCAAAGCGACTTACAGTCATGTGTGCATACATTCTACGTATGGGTGGTCCCGGGGATCGAACCCACTACCCTGGCATTACAAGCGCCATGCTCTACCAACTGAGCTACCGCTCAGTCAGATACTTAGATACTTGTATGCTCATTCAGATTATATGCAACACAGGACACGCATCAACCATGTGTAGTTAACTAGTGATTATGAAGGATTGTTTTTTTACAAGATAAATTGCTAGCTAGCAACTTACCTTGGCTTACTGCATTCGCGTAACAGGCAGTTTCCTTGTGGAGTGCAACGGTCGTTATTGCGTTGGACTAGTTAACGGTAAGGTTGTAAGATTGGTTCCCCCGAGCTGACAAGGTACAAATCTGTCGTTCTGCCCCTGAATGAGGCAGTTAACCCACTGTTCCCAGGCCGTCATTGAAAATAAGAATTTATTCTTAACTGACTTGCCTAGTTAAATAAAGGTTAAATAAAGGTTTAAAAATGGTAAAACAATCCACTGACGCAATCTCCATTGCACCGCACACTGCCCTTACCCAACTGGACGAAAAGGAATATATGTGAGGATAGAATTCATCGACTACAGCTTGAGCCTTCAATACCAATGTGCCCTCTAAGGTCACCACGGAGCTCACAGCCTTGGGACTGAACTCCTCCCTACGCAACTGGATCCTGGACTTCCTGAAGTGGGGGTGGGGGGGGGTTGAAGGTAAGCAACATTACCTCCTCCTACACTGATTCTCAACACGGGGGGCCCCACAATGATGCCTCATCTGTCTCCTCCTGTACTCTGTGTATACCCATGACTAGCGTAGCCTCACACAGTTCACACTCCACCATACAGTTTACTGACGACACGACAGTAGCAGACCTAATTTACCAACGACGACGAGACGGCCTACGGAGAGGAGGTAGGCACTCTGACGGCATGGTGCCAGGTAAACAACCTCTCCCTCGCCCATCAGCAAAACAAAGGAGCTGATTGAGTAACTAGAGGAGGAATTAGAATGAGCACGCCCCCATCCTAATCAACGGGGCAGCAGTCAGATGAGTTGAGATAGTCAAACCACACAGACACTGTGGAGAAGAAGGCCCAACAGTGACTCTTCAACATCAGGATGCTGAAGAAATTCCGCCTGTCCCGAGGGCAGTGTTTTACAGGAGGATCAGCGAGAGCATACTGCATCACAGCCTGCTACAGCAACTCCACCACCGGGGACTGCAAGGTGCTACAGAGGGTGGTACGCTCAGCCGAAAGCACCATTGGGTGCACACTGCCTGCCCTCCAGGACACCTACAACACCAGGTGTCTCAGGAAGGCCAAGAAGATTATCAGGGACCCCCAGCAACCCGAGCCCGTGGCGTGTTCTCCCCACTTCAATCATTCAGACGCGGGCAGGATAGGAGCAACACAGCAAAAACTTGAAGACTGTCCAAAAGTCAGTACCCCCCTGTACAATCCTCATTCCCCCTGTACCACCCCTGCTCCCCCCTGTACCCTCCTCATTCCACCTTTACCCTCCTCCTTCCCCCTGTACCCTCCTCATTCCCCCTGTACCCCGCCTGCTCCCCCTTGTATCACTCTGCCCCCCAGACTTCCTGCCCCCAGACTTCCCGCCCCCCAGACTTTCTGCCCCCAGACTTCCTGCCCACCCAGACTTCCTGCCCACCCAGACTTCCTGCCCCCAGACTTCCTGCCCCCCAAACTTCCTGCCCACCAAGATGTCCTGCTCCCCCAGACTTCCTGCCCCCAGACCTCTTGCCCCCTAGACTTCCTGCCCACCAAGATGTCCTGCCCCCCAGACTTCCTGCCCCCAGACATCCTGCCCACCCAGACTTCCTGTCCCCCAGACTTCCTGCCCACCAAGACTTCCTGCCCACCCAGACTTCCTGCCCCCCAGACTGCCTGCCCACCAAGATGTCCTGCCCCACCAGACTTCCTGCCCCCAGACTTCCTGCCCCCTAGACTTCCTGCCCATCAAGATATCCTGCCCCCAGACTTCCTGCCCACCAGACTTCCTGCCCACCAAGATGTCCTGCCCCCCAGACTTCCTGCCCCCAGACTTCCTGCCCACCCAGACTTCCTGCCCCCCAGACTGCCGACCCACCAAGATGTCCTGCCCCCAAGACTTCCTGCCCCCAGACTTCCTGCCCACCAAGATGTCCTGCCCCACCAGACTTCCTGCCCCCACTTCCTGCCCCCAGACTTCCTGCCCACCCAGACTTCCCGTCCCCCATACTGCCGACCCACCAAGATGTCCTGCCCCCCAGACTTCCTGCCCCCCAGACTTCCTGCACACCAAGACTTCCTGCCCCCCATACTGCCGACCCACCAAGATGTCTTGCCCCCCAGACTTCCTGCCCACCCAGACTTCCTGCCCCCAGACTTCCTGCCCACCCAGACTTCCTGCCCCCCCATACTGCCGACCCACAAAGATGTCCTGCCCCACCAGCAGACTTCCTGCCCCCAGACTTCCTGCCCCCCAGACTTCCTGCCCATCAAGATATCCTGCCCCCCAGACTTCCTGCCCCCTAGACTTCCTGCCCATCAAGAAATCCTGCCCCCCAGACTTCCTGCCCACCAGACTTCCTGCCCACCAAGATGTCCTGCCCCCCAGACTTCCTGCCCCCCAGACTTCCTGCCCACCCAGACTTCCTGCGCCCCCAGGACTGCCGACCCACCAAGATGTCCTGCCCCCAGACTTCCTGCCCACCAAGATGTCCTGCCCCCAAGACTTCCTGCCCCCAAGACTTCCTGCCCCCCAGACTTCCTGCCCCCCAGACTTCCTGCCCCCACTTCCTGCTCACCCAGACATACACACACACCTTTACACTCATCATATGCTGCTGCTACTCTGTTCTATATCTGACTCCTATTATTCTATCCTGATGCCTAGTCACTTGACCTTGATGTAAATACTGTATCTACATCAATTACCTCGTAGCCCTGCATATTGATCGCCATTAACATTAAGAACACCTGCTCTTTCTTTGACATGGACCAGGGTTCGTCATTGAGGTTTGGCCTCGGGCCAAATCTTTTCTGAGCTAATAATTGGCCCCAGAACATAATTAGTAGATAACATTAGCACTACTAATTGTCGTACAATACAAATTGAAAATAAAAACACTTTTAATATATATGATTAGTATATAATGAATTCAGTGACAATAACATACTAATTTCGATCTAACATGCTTTCTCTGTGCTAACAATGTTTGGGTCGACTTACACGCAATATAGACGAACGACAGGAACCGGCTCTTACGTACAGTAAGTCAATTGTGTCCGAGGGAAAATTATACTTTTTCCATTGAGTAGATAGTCACTTATTGGTCTATATGACGGTATTTATTGTGAGTGCTTATCCAGGGATATTTGGGTCTCATGCTGATGTGACAGTATAGCTTCCGTCCCTCTCCTCGCCCCAACCCGAGCTCGAACCAGGGACCCTCTGCACACAGTCAACAGTCGATGCCTCGAAGCATCGTTACCCCCATCGCTCAACAAAAGCTGTGGCAAGGGGAACTACTACTTCAAGGTCTCAGAACGAGTGACGTCACCGATTGAAACGCTATTTAGCGCGCACCGCCGCTAGCTAGCTAGCCATTTCACATCGGTTACACTGACAGTATTTTCTGTTTGTTCGATCATTACAGGAGCAGGCTATCCCGATAGACATTCAGACACAGACATAGTCTTTTTTTTTCATTAAAATGGTTGTTTTATGTAGGATGCTACATTCTTGGCCAGTTGCAATTGTAAGTAGGCCTAATAAAAAATGATCCCACTTCTATTAGGCCATTTGCTGTTGATGTTGTTGTTGTGAAAGATGCTGTTTTATATAGGCCTAAACTCGGGAAGAAATATACTTCAATTAAGCCCTCGTTGTTTGTTAAGTCAAATTTAAAATGAAGATTATTGTTGAAATGAATTACTCGACTGGTGTAGGTTCTCCATCTGTTGCCGTGCAACACTTAACATAAGAAGTTAGCTCTATTTTCAGCACCAGGCGCTGTTCACCTCCTATTGGTTGGTCTGCAGTTGCAGCCTGTACGTTTCAGCACCAGGCACTGTTCACCTATTGGTCGCTCTGCAGTTGCAGCCTGTACGTTTCAGCACCAGGCGCTGTTCACCTCCTATTGGTCGCTCTGCAGTCGCGGCCTGTACGTTTCAGCACCAGGCGCTGTTCACCTCCTATTGGTCGCTCTGCAGTCGCAGCCTGTACGTTTCAGCACCAGGCGCTGTTCAACTCCTATTGGTCGCTCTGCAGTTGCAGCCTGTATGTTTCAGCACCAGGCGCAGTTCACCTCCTATTGGTTGCTCTGCAGTCGCAGCCGGTACGTTTCAGCACCAGGCGCTGTTCACCTCCTATTGGTTGCTCTGCAGTTGCAGCCTGTACGTTTCAGCACCAGGCGCTTTTCACCTCCTGGAGTCAACATGGGCCAGCAACCCTGTGGAACGCTTTGGATACCTTGTAGAGTCAACATGGGCCAGCATCCCTGTGGAACACTTTGGACACCTTGTAGAGTCAACATGGGCCAGCATCCCTGTGGAACGCTTTGGATACCTTGTAGAGTCAACATGGGCCAGCATCCCTGTGGAACACTTTGGATACCTTGTAGAGTCAGAGCCCTGAATGAATGGAGGTTCTGAGGGCAAAAGGGGGGTGGGGGAGGGGACTCGATAATAGGAAGGTGCTCTTAATGTTTGGTATACTGAGCATAGAAGAAGTAGTATACTATACTGTAATCAGAAACCATCAAATATCTGAAAGGTTATTTAAAATAAAAATGTTTTGATGAACCTTTTGAAATTAGAGAGAGATGAGAGAGAGATGGGAGAGAGGGATGAGAGAGATGAGAGAGAGGGGTGAGAGAGAGGAGAGAGAGTGATGAGGGAGAGGGATGAGAGAAAGGGATGAGAGAGATGAGAGAGAGAGAGATGAGAGAGAGGGATGAGAGAGAGGGGTGAGAGAGATGAGAGAGAGGGGTGAGAGAGATGAGAGAGAGGGGTGAGAGAGATGAGGGAGAGGGATGAGAGAAAGGCATGAGAGAGAGATGAGAGAGGGATGAGAGAGAGATGAGAGAAGGATGAGAAAGAGAGGGATGAAAGAGAGGGATGAGAGAGAGAGGGATGAGAGAGAGATGAGAGAGGAATGAGAGAGATGAGAGAGAGATGAGAGAGGGATGAGAAAGATAGGGATGAAAGAGAGGGATGAGAGAGATGGATGAGAGAGAGAGGGATGAGAGAGAGATGAGAGGAATGAGAGAGATGAGAGAGGGGGATGAAAGAGAGGAATGAGAGAGAGGGATGAGAGAGGGACTGGGATGATAAGTTATAGAAGAGCCCCCATGTCATGTCCCTGGGACAATAAGTTATAGAAGAACCCCTACGTCATGTCTCTGGGATGATAAGTTATAGAAGAGCCCCTACGTCATGTCTCTGGGATGATAAGTTATAGAAGAACCCCTACGCAATGTCCCTGGGACAATAAGTTATAGAAGAACCCCTACGTCATGTCTCTGGGATGATAAGTTATAGAAGAACCCCTACGTCATGTCTCTGGGATGATAAGTTATAGAAGAGCCCCTACGTCAGGGTCCTGGGATGATAAGTTATAGAAAAGCCCCTACGTCAGGGCCCTGGGATGATAAGTTATAGAAGAGCCCCTACGCCATGTCTCTGGGATGATAAGTTATAGAAGAGCCCCTACGTCAGGGTCCTGGGATGATATGTTATAGAAGAGCCCCAACGTCATGTCCCTGGGACAATAAGTTATAGAAGAGCCCCTACGTCATGTCTCTGGGATGATAAGTTATAGAAGAGCCCCTATGTAATGTCTCTGGGATGATAAGTTATAGAAGAGCCCCTACGTCAGGGTCCTGGGATGATAAGTTATAGAAGAGCCCCTATGTAATGTCTCTGGGATGATACGTTACAGAAGAGCTCCTACGTCAGGGCCCTGGGATGATAAGTTATAGAAGAGCCCCTACGTCAGGGTCCTGGGATGATATGTTATAGAAGAGCCCCAACGTCATGTCCCTGGGACAATAAGTTATAGAAGAGCCCCTACGTCATGTCTCTGGGATGATAAGTTATAGAAGAGCCCCTATGTAATGTCTCTGGGATGATGAGTTATAGAAGAGCCCCTACGTCAGGGCCCTGGGATGATATGTTATAGAAGAGCCCCTATGTAATGTCTCTGGGATGATGAGTTATAGAAGAGCCCCTACGTCAGGGTCCTGGGATGATGAGTTATAGAAGAGCCCCTACGTCAGGGTCCTGGGATGATATGTTATAGAAGAGCCCCTACGTCAGGGCCCTGGGATGATATGTTATAGAAGAGCCCCTACGTCAGGGTCCTGGGATGATATGTTATAGAAGAGCCCCAACGTCATGTCCCTGGGATGATGAGTTATAGAAGAGCCCCAACGTCATGTCCCTGGGATGATAAGTTATAGAAGAGCCCCTACGTCAGGGCCCTGGGATTATACGTTATAGAAGAGCCCCAACGTCAGGTCCCTGGGATGATGAGTTATAGAAGAGCCCCTACGTCAGGGTCCTGGGATGATATGTTATAGAAGATTATAACAGTACAACAGTATAACAGTATAACAGTACAATAAGGCTTGACTGCATCCCGTAGCCTCCAGTAAACTGCTCAAAAACAACAAGGTGCAAATGTACAAGCTATAACCCCTCCCTATGATGTCTTACCACCCCAGACTGGTAATTATGTTGAGGCCTTGGCTCTGAGAGCAGACAGTGAAAGTTGCTTCTTGTCCCGACTGTCTCCCCAAGATATGATCTTTGGCTGAGGCTCAGTGGTGCAGACAGTGTTTTCTGTGCTGATGTTCTTTTGTGTCATCATCTACTGTCCTTACTGAATAGCTAGCTGCCTGACTGGCTGGCTGGCTCAATGTCTGACTGGCTGTCTGACTGACTGGCTGCCTGGATGGTTGACTAGCTGGTTGACTAGCTGGTCGACTAGCTGGTTGACTGGCTGGTTGACTGGCTGTCTGACTGACTGGCTGCCTGGCTGGTTGACTGGCTGTCTGACTGACTGGCTGCCTGGCTGGTTGACTAGCTGGTTGACTAGCTGGTTGACTAGCTGGTTGACTGGCTGGTTGACTAGCTGGTTGACTGGCTGGTTGACTGACTAGCTGACTGACAGACTGGTTGACAAGCTGACTAGCTGGTTGACTAGCTGGTTGACTAGCTGGTTGGCTGGCTGGTTGATTGGCTGACTAGCTGGTTGACTGGCTGGTTGACTAGCTGGTTGACTGGCTGGTTGACTAGCTGGTTGACTGGCTGGTTGACTGACTAGCTGACTGACAGACTGGTTGACAAGCTGACTAGCTGGTTGACTAGCTGGTTGACTAGCTGGTTGACTGGCTGGTTGACTAGCTGGTTGACTGGCTAGTTGACTAGCTGGTTGACTAGCTAGTTGACTAGCTGGTTGACTAGCTGGTTGACTAGCTTGTTGACTGGCTTGTTGACTGGCTGGTTGACTGGCTGACCGGCTGATAGAAGAGAGGAGTGCTTAGCGGAGACAAAGACAGAAAGAAAAGAAAAACTGTTTATGTTCATGAGCTGACAACTTGTTTCTGGACAGAGGTTTAGGATTGGTTAAAAAAACAACAACATTCACTTCCAATGAACTGTACAAATAGCAGTGTTGGGTGATTTGAAAAGCCATATTCAATCAATCAATAATATAATACTACTTGTAGTAAAGGTTTTCATCTTTGGCTCACAATCTATGGATACTATGCAATTAGAAAGCTAAAAGACTCACCATCACAACACAATTAGAAAAAAATATTGCACATGGAAACCAAATGAGGGTGGTCTATGGTGATAGGTGGGATGGGCTGAGAGTGGCTGAGGGATTAAAGAGCTGAGGTCTATGGTGATAGGTGGGATGGGCTGAGAGTGGCTGAGGGATTAAAGAGCTGGCTATGGTGATAGGTGGGATGGGCTGATTTAAAGAGCTGGCTGAGAGTGGCTGAGGGGGTGGGATTAAAGAGCTGAGGTCTATGGTGATAGGTGGGATGGGCTGAGAGGGTGGGATTAAAGAGCTGGGGTCTATGGTGATAGGTGGGATGGGTGGGATGAGAGTGGCTGAGGGGTGGGATTAAAGAGCTGGGGTCTATGGGCTGATAGGTGGGATGGGCTGAGAGTGGCTGAGGGGCTGTGGGATTAAAGAGCTGAGGTCTATGGTGATAGGTGGGATGGGCTGAGAGTGGCTGAGGGGTGGGATTAAAGAGCTGAGGTCTATGGTGATAGGTGGGATGGGCTGAGAGTGGCTGAGGGATTAAAGAGCTGAGGTCTATGGTGATAGGTGGGATGGGCTGAGAGTGGCTGAGGGGGTGGGATTAAAGAGCTGAGGTCTATGGTGATAGGTGGGATTTAAAGAGCTGAGGTCTATGGTAATAGGTGGGATGGGCTGAAGAGCTGGGGTCTATGGTGATAGGTGGGATGGGCTGAGAGTGGCTGAGGGGGTGGGATTAAAGGCTGAGGTCTTAAAGGTGGGATGGGCTGAGAGGGTGGGATTAAAGAGCTGGGGTCTATGGTGATAGGTGGGATGGGCTGAGAGTGGCTGAGGGGGTGGGATTAAAGAGCTGGGGTCTATGTTGATAGGTGGGATGGGCTGAGAGTGGCTGAGGGGGTGGGATTAAAGAGCTGAGGTCTATGGTGATAGGTGGGATGGGCTGAGAGTGGCTGAGGGGGTGGGATTAAAGAGCTGAGGTCTATGGTGATAGGTGGGATGGGCTGAGAGGGTGGGATTAAAGAGCTGGGGTCTATGGTGATAGGTGGGATGGGCTGAGAGTGGCTGAGGGGTGGGATTAAAGAGCTGAGGTCTATGGTGATAGGTGGGATGGGGATGGGCTGAGAGTGGCTGAGGGGTGGGATTAAAGAGCTGAGGTCTATGGTGATAGGTGGGATGGTCTGAGAGTGGCTGAGGGGTGGGATTAAAGAGCTGAGGTCTATGGCTGATATTAAAGGTGGGATGGTCTGAGAGTGGCTGAGGGGTGGGATTAAAGAGCTGAGGTCTATGGTGATAGGTGGGATGGTCTGAGAGTGGCTGAGGGGTGGGATTAAAGAGCTGAGGTCTATGGTGATAGGTGGGATGGTCTGAGAGTGGCTGAGGGGTGGGATTAAAGAGCTGAGGTCTATGGTGATAGGTGGGATGGTCTGAGAGTGGCTGAGGGGGTGGGATTAAAGAGCTGAGGTCTATGGTGATAGGTGGGATGGTCTGAGAGTGGCTGAGGGGGTGGGATTAAAGAGTTTATGTGAGGTAATGTATACATCTTTTGTGATTGCTGTTAAAAGTACCATAAAGGTAAAATGTATATGTAAAATATACAGTACCAGTCAAAAGTTTGGACACACCTACTCATTCACGAGTTTCTTTATTTTTACTATTTTCTAAATTGTAGAATAATAGTGAAGACATCAAAACTATGAAATAACACATTTGGAATCATGTAGTAACCAAAAAAAGTGTTAAACAAATCTAAATATATTTTATATTTGAGATTCTTCAAAGTAGCCACCATTTCCCAGCTTTGCACACTCTTGGCATTCTCTCAACCAGCTTTACCTGGAATGCTTTTCCAACAGTCTTGAAGGAGTTCCCAAATATGCTGAGCAGCGTTTGAACCGTACGAAAACACATAAAAATATATACAAGCCACAAACCCCAGGCATTTGAGGAATCCATGCATTATTACAATGTCACATTTCAAAAACTATTTTGTTTTGTTATTTTTGTTATGTTATTAAATATTATCTCTTGGATTGAACTAAGCGACCCTCAGAGCCAAAGCTCGGGGCTTACGCCCATCCAGCATCCCCGTCCACATCACCCTAACAAAACCCAAACCTACCTGATGGTAGTAGCGCTCCCTGTTGCCCCTAGTGGCTGGTTTTGAAGTCATCTCCTGAAGTCCTGCTTACCTGGACGGACGTGGTATTTTGCAGTGGATTTTGAGCTACCTGGCTGGGTGTACAGTGTTAGACTGTGATCTGTTGTGTTATAAATCAAGGGACATAGTTTCTTTCTGTGTTGATGAATTTGCAACAAATACAATTTTCATAAACCCATCTGTTGAAACAACTCGTAATAATAAATAAATACTATGTGATCAGCACACACACACACACACACACACACACACACACACACACACACACACACACACACACACACACACACACACACACACACACACACACACACACACACACACACACACACACACACACACACACACACACACACACACACACACACACGCACACACACACGTACACACACACGTACACGCACGTACACACACACGTACACACACACGTACACGCACGTACACACACACGTACACACATGTACACACACACACACACAGTAATTGTGGATAACAGTCCACTCTGTGGGTAGAGAGGGTAAAGGTGCTCTACTACAGCTGCTGTAACTCCAGGACCCAATCATGACGCCCATATGTCTGATTCCATGTCGTTCTGCTGGTTATATAGGCAGACTATTGGAACTCAATCAACTTACATGCCTCTGGCTTTAAAAGGACATGAGATGCCTTGGTACTGGAGGATAATTTCAGCCTATACAAGGCGGGCACCCTGAGAATGTGGCTAATCCTGAGGCCCTCAAATGGGTGTAGACCTGACCTGGCTGGCTGCACCAGAGTCCTGGAGGCTGGCCCTGGCCTGGCCTGGCTGCACCAGAGTCCTGAAGGCTGGCCCTGGCCTGGCCTGGCTGCACCAGAGTCCTGGAGGCTGGCCTTGGCCTGGCAGGCTGCACCAGTCCTGGAGGATGGCCCTGGCCTGGCCTGGCTGGCTGCACCAGAGTCCTGGAGGCTGGCCCTGGCCTAGCCTGGCTGGCTGCACCTGAGTCCTGGAGGATGGCCCTGGCCTGGCTGGCTGCACCGGAGTCCCGGAGGCTGGCCCTGGCCTGGCTGGCTGGCTGCACCGGAGTCCTGGAGGCTGGCCCTGGCCTGGCTGGCTGCACCAGAGTCCTGGAGTATGGCCTTGGCCTGGCCTGGCTGGCTGCACCAGAGTCCTGGAGGCTGGCCCTGGCCTGGCTAGCTTCCTGGGGCCTGGATGCATCGGAGTCCTGGGGGCTGGCCCTGGCCTGGCTAGCTTCCTGGGGCCTGGATGCATCGTAGTCCTGGGGGTTGGCCATGGCCTGGCTGGATGCACCAGATTCCTGGAGGCTGGCCCTGGCCTGGGCCAAAAGATATTTAACCCTTACTTTACCAAGCAAGTTGGCTGAAAATAACATATTTTTTTACAGCAAAGACTTGCAGGTGAGGAGAGACCAATTGAACGGTTACTGCAACAGTGGACCATAATGATGCTGATGGACTAAACAGAGTGAGGAGAGTGTGTGTGTGTGAAGGGCTAAAAACTACGACCAAAGCACTCGAATTTGTGTCGCATTTGACTTGGCAATGCGACAAAATTCTTTATTGATTTTGGTTCATATTTTTACTATCAAGATTAATTTTTTTAATTAAGTCAAGGCTTTCCAAAAATACTTTCCCAATTAAATCTTGACTGAAAAGTAGGCCTATGAATGATATCATGATGATTAGTATCAATTTGTTTTGCAAACTTTGCCTACGCTGTACAAAAACAACACTAGCCAAACACAAAGGTCTCTTTCTAGACACAAAATAGAATGTATTAATCCCAGACCTCAAAAGTGGCCTCCTGATGTGGCTTATGCATTGTTGTGGACTTTTTATATCCCATTTTTTGGGGAGTTTTCTATAATAAAAAGTGCTATTTTGAGAGTGAAAAACCGTCAAAATAATTCAACTGGGAAAAGTCGGATTTACCAAAAGATGAAACAGATTTTTTAGGGCCCTACAACTGTCAAAATCGCTAAAACACTTTTTTGAGATTGCGCAAAGGTTACATTTTTCCCCTCCAAACAATCAATGTAAATATAATATATTGTCAAGTTTAAATGTAATTATTTATTTTTTGGAGGGTAGGTAGGTCATTATAGGCTACAGGCTACTAACTCAGCCCACAAATTAAAGATAACATTTAAATGATACGAGCATGATTCGCTTTCCGGGGCCTACGGTATCTTTCTTCAGTTGGCACTGGCCTGGTCTGTCACTGGGAAATGTACTTAAGTACAGAGCCTTCATAATGTACTGTAACGAAACTCTTCGTCGTCTGAGGAGGAGTAGGAAGGATCGGACCAATATGCAGCGTGGTAAGTGTCCATGTTCATTTATTAGACTGAACACTCAACACACAAAATAACAAAGTGAATGGAAGAAACGAAACAGTTCTGTCAGGTGACAAACACAAAACAGAAAACAGCTACCCACAAATCATAATGGGAACACAGGCTACATAAGTATGGTTCTCAATCAGAGACAACGATTGGCAGCTGCCCCTGATTGGGAACCATACCAGGCCAAACACATAGAAATAGAAAAAACACGTAGAATGCCCACCCCAACTCACGCCCTGACCACCCCAACTCACGCCCTGACCCACCCCAACTCACGCCCTGACCACCCCAACTCACGCCCTGACATAACCCAACTCACGCCCTGACCCACCCCAACTCACGCCCTGAACCACCCCAACTCACGCTCTGAACCACCCCAACTCACGCCCTGAACCACCCCAACTCACGCCCTGACCACCCCAACTCACGCCCTGACCCACACCCTGACCCACCCCAACTCACTCCCTGACCCACCCCAACTCACGCCCTGACCCACCCCAACTCACTCCCTGACCCACCCCAACTCACTCCCTGACCCACCCCAACTCACGCCCTGACCCACCCCAACTCACGCCCTGACCCACCCCAACTCACACCCTTACCACCCCAACTCACACCCTGACCACCCCAACTCACACCCTGACCCACCCCAACTCACGCCCTGACCCACCCCAACTCACACCCTGACCACCCCAACTCACGCCCTGACCCACCCCAACTCACACCCTGACCCACCCCAACTCACGCCCTGACCAGACTAAAACAGAGACATAAAAAAGGAACTAAGGTCAGGATGTGACACGTATTCACAGCCCTTCACTTTTTCCACATTTTGTTATGTTACAGTCTGAATTGAAAATTGATTAAACTTTGTGGTTTTTTTTGGTCACTGGCTTGAACACAACAATCCCTGAAATGCTGAAATGTCTTCAGTCAATAAGTATTCAACCCCTTTGTTAAGGGAAGACTAAATAAGTTCAGGAGCAGAAATGTGCTTAACATGTCACACAATAAGTTGCATGGAGTCACTCTGTATAATAGTGTTTAATATTATTTTTGAATGACATCTCTGTAACCCACACATACAATTATCTGTAAGGTCCCTCAGTCGAACAGTGAATTTCAAACACAGATTTAATCACAAAGACACGGGAGTTTTTCCAATGCATTGCAAAGAAGGGCATCTATTTGTAGATGACAACAACAACAAAACACATTTGAATATCCCTTTGAGCTTGGTAAAAGTTATTAATTACACTATGGATGGTGTGTCAATATATCCAGTCACTACAAAGATACAGGCATCCTTCCTAACTCAGTTACCGAAGAGGAAATAAACCACTCAGGGAGTTCACCATGAGGCCAATGGTGACTTTAAAACAGTTACAGAGTTTAATGGCTGTGACAGGAGAAAACTGAGGATGGATCAACAACATTGTAGTTACTCTATAATACTAACCCAAATGGCAGAGTGAAGAGAAGAAAGCTTGTAGAGAAAATTAACATTTAGCAAAGCAATTCCCTTTTTGTGCTGAATACAAAGTGTTATGTTTGGGGCAAATCCCATACAACACATTACTGAGTACCACTCTCCATATTTTCAAGAATAGTGGTGGCTGCATCATATTATGGGAATGCTAGTTTTTCAGGATAAAAAAAAGAGCTAAGCACAAGCAAAATCCTAGAGGAAAACCTGGTTCAGTCTGCTTTCCACCAGACACTGGGAGATAAATTCACAAGACAATAACCTAAAACACAAGACCAAATCTACACTGGAGTTGCTTACCAAGGATGTCAGTTGAACAGTGTTTCCTCCGACACATTGGTGCAGCTGGCTTCCAAGTTAACCTCTTGAAACTCTGGGGGCAGTATTTCATTTTTGGATGAAAAACATTCCCGTTTTAAACAAGATATTTTGTCACGAAAAGATGCTTGACTATGCATACATATAATTGGCAGCTTTGGAAAGAAAACACTCTGACGTTTCCAAAACTGCAAAGATATTATCTGTGAGTGCCACAGAACTGATGCTACAGGCGAAACCAAGATGACATTTCAAACAGGAAATGCCCCAGATTTTGGAGGCGCTGTGTTCCAATGTCTCCTTATATGGCTGTGAATACGCAAGGAATGTGCCTACACTTTCTGTCGTTTCCCCAAGGTGTCTGTAGCATTGTGACGTATTTGTAGGCATATCATTGGAAGATTGACCATAAGAGACTACATTTACCAGGTGTCCGCCCAGTGTCCTGTGTCAAAATTATTGCGTAATCTCCAGCTGCATGCATTTTTCCATTTGGTTCAGAGGAGAAACCAAACTGCCACGAATGATTTATCATCGAATAGATATGTGAAAAACACCTTGAGGATTGATTCTAAACAACGTTTGCCATGTTTCTGTCAATATTATGGAGTTAATTTGGAAAATAATTGTAATGACTGAATTTTTTCTTTTTTTTTCTTAGCCAAACGTGATGAACAAAACGGAGCGATTTCTCCTACACAGATAATATTTTTGGAAAAACTGAACATTTGCTATCTAACTGAGAGTCTCCTAATTGAAAACATCGGAAGTTCTTCAAAGGTAAATTATTTTATTTGAATGCTTTTCTTGTTTTTGTGAAAATGTTGCCTGCTGAATGCTAGGCTTAATGCTATGCTAGCTATCAATACTCTTACACAAATGCTTGTGTAGCTATGGTTGAAAAGCATATTTTGAAAATCTGAGATGACAGTGTTGTTAACAAAGGGCTAAGCTTGTGAGCCAATATATTTACTTCATTTCATTTGCGATTTTCATGAATAGTTAACGTTGCGTTATGGTAATGAGCTTGAGGCTATAATTACGCTCCCGGGTACGGGATTGCTCGTCGCAAGAGTGTTAAAACTTCTTATGGCTGTAGGGCAGTATTGAGTAGCTTGGATGAATAAGGTGCCCAGAGTAAACTGCCTGCTACTCAGGCCCAGAAGCTAAGATATACATATTACTATGCAATATGGATAGACAACACTCTGAAGTTTCTAAAACTGTTTGAATGATGTCTGTGAGTATAACAGAACTCATATGGCAGGCAAAAACCTGAGAAAAAATCCAACCAGGAAGTGGGAAATCTGAGGTTTGTAGTTTTTCAACTCTTTGCCTATCCAAGATACAGTGTAAATTTGGTCGGATTGCACTTCCTAACGCTTCCACTAGATGTCAACAGTCTTTAGAACCTTGTTTGAGGCTTCTACTGTGAAGGAGGAGAGAATGAGAGCTGTTTCAACCAGAGGTCTGACTGAAGGCCAGGAGCTGATCACGCGAGCGCCCGTGAGAGCGACCTGCGTTCCATTGCATTTCTAAAGACAACGGAATTCTCCGGTTGGAACATTATTGAAGATGTATGTTAAAAACATCCTAAAGATTGATTCTATACATCGTTTGACATGTTTCTAAGAACTGTAACGGAACTTTTTGACTTTCTGTCTGGACCTAGTGCTCACGCCTCATGAATTTGGATTTGTGAACTAAACGTGTGATCAAAAAGGAGGTATTTGGACATAAATTATAGACTTTATCGAACAAAACAAACAGTTATTGTGGAACTGGGATTCCTGGGAACGCATTCTGATGAAGATCATCAAAGGTAAGTGAATATTTATAATGCTATTTCTGACTTCTGTTGACTCCATTACATGGCGGGTATCTGTATGGCTTGTTTTTGTGTCTGAGCGCTGTACTCAGATTACTGCATGGTGTGCTTTTTCCATAAGAAAAATGAAATCTGACACAGCGGTTGCAGGAGAAGTGGATCTGTAATTCCATGTATAACACCTGTATCTTTTATAAATGTTTATGATGAGTATTTCTGTAAATTGATGTGGCTCTCTGCAAAATCACCGGATGTTTTGGAAGCAAAACATTACTGAACATAACGCGCCAATGTAAACTGAGATTTTTGGGATATAAAGTCAAAACCAACATTTATTCCAATTAGCTTTTTTCTCTGCCAAGAAGTTTACCTTTCGTTTGAAAGTTTGTGTCTTAAATTGTTTGTTGTTGTAATGAATTCTTTACAGTCAAGTGTTTTTATATAATACTTTAAATAACTTGTAGAAAATACACTTAATGACACTGTCCTGAAGCATTATGACCATCCTGTGTCACTTTACGTGGACTAAGAAAATACACTTAATGACACTGTCCTGAAGCATTACGCCCATCATAATCATATAAGACAGATAGTCCTATCATGTACAAGTCATCATCAGTCATCGGTCATAAAGAGTGCATCTTGATCCTGAAATCAAATCAAATCCAAATCTATTTATAAAGCCCTTTTTACATCATAGTGTTTACGCAGAAACCAATCCGACAGACAGACAGACAGACAGACAGACAGACAGACAGACAGACAGACAGACAGACAGACAGACAGACAGACAGACAGACAGACAGACAGACAGACAGACAGACAGACAGACAGACAGACAGACAGACAGACAGACAGACATTAGTAATGTTAAACACTGTTATTAGTAATGTTAAACAACACTGTCATTAGTAATGTTAAACAACACTGTTATTAGTAATGTTATTAGTAATGTTAAACAGCACTGTTATTAGTAATGTTAAACAACACTGATATTAGTAATGTTAAACAGCACTGTTATTAGTAATGTTATTAGTAATGTTAAACAGCACTGTTATTAGTAATGTTATTAGTAATGTTAAACAGCACTGTTATTAGTAATGTTATTAGTAATGTTAAACAACACTGTCATTAGTAATGTTAAACAACACTGATATTAGTAATGTTAAACAACACTGTTATTAGTAATGTTAAACAACACTGTTATTAGTAATGTTAAACAACACTGTCATTAGTAATGTTAAACAACACTGTCATTAGTAATGTTAAACAACACTGTTATTAGTAATGTTAAACAACACTGTCATTAGTAATGTTAAACAACACTGTTATTAGTAATGTTAAACAACACTGTCATTAGTAATGTTAAACAACACTGCTATTAGTAATGTTAAACAACACTGTCATTAGTAATGTTAAACAACACTGTCATTAGTAATGTTAAACAACACTGTCATTAGTAATGTTAAACAACACTGTTATTAGTAATGTTAAACAACACTGTTATTAGTAATGTTAAACAGCACTGTTATTAGTAATGTTATTAGTAATGTTAAACAGCACTGTTATTAGTAATGTTATTAGTAATGGTAAACAACACTGTTATTAGTAATGTTAAACAACACGGTTATTAGTAATGTTAAACAGCACTGTTATTAGTAATGTTAAACAACACTGTTATTAGTAATGTTATTAGTAATGTTAAACAACACTGTTATTAGTAATGTTAAACAACACTGTTATTAGTAATGTTAAACAACACTGTCATTAGTAATGTTAAACAACACTGTTATTAGTAATGTTAAACAACACTGTCATTAGTAATGTTAAACAACACTGTCATTAGTAATGTTAAACAACACTGTTATTAGTAATGTTATTAGTAATGTTAAACAACACTGTTATTAGTAATGTTATTAGTAATGTTAAACAGCACTGTTATTAGTAATGTTAAACAACACTGTTATTAGTAATGTTATTAGTAATGTTAAACAACACTGTTATTAGTAATGTTATTAGTAATGTTAAACAACACGTATTACAATGCTAATACAACGAGCACAGTCGTGTTGATCACATCGCACTTTGCTGTCAATTTATCAAAACTGTATTTAAATGGCGATCATAGGAAATCCCAAAGAGCATTGTGCTCTCCCTTCTCAGAAAAACTAACGTCAATATTACATTATCCTGTTATTCAAAAACAGCCGTGGCGCTTGCTTCCTAATAGTGTACTTTCTCCTTCAACTGACTTCCGCGGCCCACCAATAAAGAACTATCCAGCTACGTATTGGTCCGGCTATTTACTCAACGGGAAATGCAACATAAAAGGAAACAAGGCCCGAGGCTTAGGCGTCGTCCAGAATGACTTCCTATTCCCTATGGGCTTTGGTCAAAGAAGTGGCCTATAAAGGAAATAGGCTGTCATTTGGGACTCATGTCAGCCTTAGTTGGTTCGAATCCAGGCTGTATCACAACCAGCCGTGATTGGGTTAAATAAAAACATTTTTAAAAATGTATTTCAGCCAGGTCCACTCAGCCAGGTCCACTCAGCCAGGTTCACTCAGCCAGGTCCACTCAGCCAGGTCCACTCTGCTGCCTCCCCCAATCCCCTGATTTGTAACCTCAGCTCGGAACACCCATTGAAGCTGTCAGCTGAGTTTTAGCACAGAATTACTTTCCATATTAAAAAATGAATACAAACACTGCAGTGCCCACAGATAGCTACCAACTTCACAAAGGGGCATGTACACACGCACCTACACACACACACACACACACACACACACACACACACACACACACACACACACACACACACACACACACACACACACACACACACACACACACACACACACACACACACACACACACACACACACACACACACAAAGAAGTGGAGGCAGAGGGAGGGAGGGATGGATGGATGAATGAAAGAGAGAGTGAAGCTAGTGAGGGTCGTGAGGGATTTGAGGGTCATGCGGGAATCGAGGGATGTGAGGGTAGTGAGGGTAGTGAGGGATGTGAGGGATGTGAGGGTAGTAAGGTTAGTGATGGTAGTGAGGGATGTGAGGGTAGTGAGGGTAGTGAGGGTAGTAAGGGTAGTGAGGGTAGTGAGGGATGTGAGGGTAGTGAGGGTAGTGAGGGATGCGAGGGTAGTGAGCGATTTGAGGGACGTGAGGGACATGAGGGTAGTGAGGGATGCGAGGGATGTTAGGGTAGTGAGGGTAGTGAGCGATGTGAGGGTCGTGAGGGATGCAAGGGTAATGAGGGATGTGAGGGATGTAAGGGTAGTTAGGGATGTGAGGGTATTGCTGAATGTGAGAGTATTGAGGGTAGTGAGGGATGTGAGGGATGTAAGGGATGTGAGGGTAGTGAGGGATGTGAGGGTAGTGAGGGATGTGAGGGATGTGAGGGTAGTGAAGGATGTGAGGGTAGTGAGGGATGTGAGGGTAGTGAGGGTAGTGAGGGAATTGAAGGATGTGAGGGTAGTGAGGGATGTGAGGGTAGTGAGGGTAGTGAGGGATGTGAGGGATGTGAAGGATGTGAGGGTAGTGAGGGTAGTGAAGGATGTGAGGGTAGTGAGGGTAGTGAGGGATTTGAGGGTAGTGAGGGTAGGAAGGGATGTGAGGGTAGGGAGGAATGTGAGGGTAGTGCACCTACACACACAGACATAAACACACACACACACTATTCCTGGCCAGCCGTCCGAAGTGGAGGCAGAGGGTGGGAGGGATGAATAGAGAGAGTGAGGCTGGTGAGGGTTGTGAGGGTCTGGAGGGTATTGAGGGTTGTGAGGGATGTATGTGTATTGGGTAGAGACAATACCAGTATTATTGGGTGTTTAGAAGGGTAGAGACAATAGCAGTATGGGTAGTGAGTGATGAGGTACATAAGGCTGCAGTAGTAATGTGATGATGATGATTTGTTTGTTTCATCTTAGCCAGCCTGTAGAGAAACAGAAACAGTCTCTTTGCTCTGCCTTCGACCTACTGAGGTTTATCCGTGAGGCACAAGCTGTAGTCAGGTCAGCACTTTAGTGCACTGATGCTGCTGGAAATCCCAGGGTTTAATTTTCTGTTGACACCAACCCAACCATAGCAAGTTACTACGACGCATTAGAATAGCACACATGAAGACAACAGGGAGAGAGTTGAGATGCACTCTGCATGAGGATGATCTCTCTCTCTCTCTCTCTCTCTCTCTCTCTCTCTCTCTCTCTCTCTCTCTCTCTCTCTCTCTCTCTCTCTCTCCCTCTCTCTCTCCCTGTCTCTCTCTGTGCTGTGCGCTCTACAGCAGGGATTTGTGGTGTGAATCGTTCACTCAGCACCCCTTAAGTGATTATTTATTTCTGGTGCTTTTAAATATCCTCCTTCTCGCCCCCTCCTCACGGCACCGCCGGCCTGCCTGTAAATGATCTGTTAGGGGGGGGATAGAGATTAAGAGAGGAGGAGGATATACACGGGGGATGGAGGGATAGATGCAAGGAGGGATATACACTACTGTTCAAAAGCTTGGGGTCACTTAGAAATGTCCTTGTTTTTGAAAGAAAAGCACATTTTTTTGTCCATTAAAATAACATCAAATTGATCAGAAATACAGTGTAGGCATTGTTAATGTTGTAAATGACTATAGTAGCTGGAATCGGCTGAAGGCCAGCGTCACCGACTCGCCTCTTCACTGCTGACGTTGAGACTGGTGTTTTGTGGGTACTATTTAATGAAGCTGCCAGTCGAGGACTTGTGAGGCGTCTGTTTCTCAAATTACACACGCTAATGGACTTGTCTTCTTGCTCAGATGTGCACTGGAGCCTCCCACTCCCCTTTTCTATTCTGGTTAGAGCCAGTTTGCGCTGTTCTGTGAAGGGAGTAGTACACAGCGTTGTACAAGATCTTCAGTTTCTTAGCAATTTCTCGCATGGAATAGCCTTCATTTCTCAGAAGAAGAATAGACTGACGAGTTTCAGAAGAAAGTTCTTTGTTTCTGGCCATTTTGAGCCTGTAATTGAACCCACAAATGCTGATGCTTCAGATACTCAACTCGTCTAAAGATGGCCAGTTTTGTTGCTTCTTTAATCAGTACAACCATTTTCAGTTGTGCTAACATAACTGCAAAAGGGTTTTCTAATGATCAATTAGCCTTTTAAAATTATCAACTTGGATTAGCTAACACAACATGCCAGGAAATGGCAAAGCGATTTCTGCATAGTGCAACTTTAAACTAGTGCTATGAAAACCAGCACTCATATATTCTCCTCTCATCTCTTGTCATTTATTTTCCTATCGCTATCTGTAACTGGTTTTATTTTTATTAAATCAGCTTAATGCTCCTTTACCTCATGTATGCTAATTTACCTAGAGCTGAAGTACCTTATTAGCTTAATGCTAATAGGGTTGGACTAAAGAGGGTTGGACTAAAAACCCACAGGATGGTAGATCTCCATGAAGAGGGTTGGACTAAAAACCCACAGGATGGTAGATCTCCATGAAGAGGGTTGGACAGACCTACACTAGATTGCTGCGAAGATTTGCTTCCATTCAGCCACAAGAGAAATTAGTGAGGTCGGGCACTTGATGTTGGGCTAATATGCCTGGCTAGCAGTCCAATTCATCCCAAAGGTGAACAATGGGGTTATGGGGTTGAGGTCAGGGCTCTGTGCAGGCCAGTCAAATTCTTCCAAACCAATCTCGACAAACCATTTCTGTATGGACCTCACTTTGTGCACGGGGCATTGTCATGCAAGAAACAGGAAAGGTCCTTCCCCAAACTGTTGCCACAAAGTTGGAAACACAGAATCATCTAGAATGTCATTGTATACTGTAGCGTGAATATTTCCCTTCACTGGAACTAAGGGGCCAAGCCCAAACCATGACAAACAGCCCCCTAGGCCATTATTCATCCTTCACCAAACTTTACAGTTGGCACTATGCATTGGGGCAGGTAGTGTTCTCCTGGCATCCGCCAAACCCAGATTAGTCTGTCGGACTGCCAGATGGTGAAGCGTGACTCATCACTCCAGGGAACTTGTTTCCACTGCTCCAGAGTCCAATGGCGGTGAGCTTTTCACCACACCAGCCGACGTTTGGTATTGCGCATGGTGATCAAAGACTTGTGTTCGGCTGCTTGGCCATTGAAAGCATTTCATGAAGCTCCCAACGAACAGTTCTTGTACTGACGTTGCTTCCAGAGGCAGTTTGTAGGTTGGAAGTGAGCGTTGCAACCGAGGACAGACGATTTTTACACGGTACGCGCTTCAGCACTCTGCGATTCTGTTCTGTGAGCTTGTGTGGCCTACCACTTCGCGGCTGAGCCGTTGTTGCTCCTAAACGTTCCCACTTCACAATAACAGCACTTACAGTTGAACGAGGGGCAGCTCTAGCAGGGCGGAAATTTGACGAACCGACTTGTTGGAAAGGTGGCATTCTATGCGGTGCCAAGTTGAATTTCACTGGGCTCTTCAGTACAGACCATTCTACTGCCAATGTTTGTCTATGGAGATTGCATGGCTGCGTGCTCGATTTTATACACCAGTCAGCAACGACTGTGGCTAAAATAGCCGAATTCACTCATTTGAAAGTGTGTCCACATACTTTTGTATATATAGTGTACAACCATTATCACATTCACTAACCCCATCACCATTACGTATCCAACCAACCAACACAACACCATGGCAACCATGGGCGCCATGGCAACCACTTTAGGTTCTAATTAGGGGACTTGTGTTTGATCTGAGAAGGAGACTGGTGTTTGTTTGTGTGTGTGTGTGTGTGTGTGTGTGTGTGTGTGTGTGTGTGTGTGTGTGTGTGTGTGTGTGTGTGTGTGTGTGTGTGTGTGTGTGTGTGTGTGTGTGTGTGTGCGTGTGCGTGTGCGTGTGCGTGTGCGTGTGCGTGTGTGTGTGTGTTTGTCTGTGTGTGTGTGTGTTTGTCCCTTTCTGTGTTTGTGTGTTTGTCTCTGTCTGTGTTTGTGTTTGTGTTTGTGTTTGTGTTTGTTGTTGTGTGTGTGTGTGTGTGTGCTTGATCTGACAAGGAGCTGGTAGTTGTATATGGAGATTTGATTCTACATCTGTGTTTGTGTGCTTGAGGCAGTGGCCTATTTTCTGTTTTTGTCAAAAGAATGTTGATGCGATGTATCTGTATCTTTGCATGCTTAGATGGGTCTGACAAGGTTTGATGGAAAATGTAGGAACTCAAGAAAAGTAGAATTAGATCCATCCATCACACAAAACCATATGGACACTATAATGTCACTTTTCAACATACATGTTTCAAGTTTGTGTGTGTGTGTGTGTGTGTGTGTGTGTGTGTGTGTGTGTGTGTGTGTGTGTGTGTGTGTGTGTGTGTGTGTGTGTGTGTGTGTGTGTGTGTGTGTGTGTGTGTGTGTGTGTGTGTGTGTGTGTGTGTGTGTGTGTGTGTGTGTGCTGAGAGTCTGTGCAGGTGGTCAGTCCAGTTCAAGTGTTCAGCAGCCTGATGGCTTGTAGATAGAAACTGTCTCTGAGCCTGTTGGTATCAGACATCATGCTCTGATACCGTAAGGGAATGAACAGCTCATGGCAGGAAGTGACCTCACATTGGGGTCCTTGATGATGCTACGGGACTTCTTCAGGCACCGTTTCAAATAGATGTCCTGGATGGGTGGGAGCACAATCCCAGAGATGTACTGGGCCGTCTTCACCACCCGCTGGAGGGCCTTTCGGTCGTGGACGAAACAATTCCCGTAACCGGGCCGTAATGCAACCTGTCAGGACACGTGCTTCTACACCTGCATTGCTTGTTGTTTGGGGTTTTAGGCTGGGTTTCTGTACAGCACTTTGAGATATCAGCTGATCTAAGAAGGGCAATATAAATGAACTTGATTTGATTTGATGACACTCGATGGTGCAACGGTAGTATTAGGCAATGACCCCGGGTGGCACGCCAAATTTCTACCGCCGCCTTAGGAAGTAGAGACACTGTTACGCTGTCTTGACTAGAGTGGTGTCTTGACTAGAGTGGTGGTGTTTTTGGTCCATGTCAAGTCCTCGGTGATGTGGAGGCTGAGGAACTTGTGGATAAGCAGAGGGCTGAGGACACACCCCTGGGGGGCCCCTGTGTTAAGAGTCAGAGTGTAGGAGGTGTTGTTGCCTAAATTCACAGTCTGTGGTCTGCCCGTCAGGAGGTCCAGGATCCAGGTTCATAGTGTCCAGACTATGGCTGACCCCATTTAGTCGACTGGATTTGATTCGATTTGGTCGATTATTTTATCGTCAGGATGTTGTCTGACCAATATTCTTTTTGGAAAGTGGCAAATATATAAACATTATTTATGGCATACGAAACACCTGTCTGAGTGGACTAATCCATTGTGCTGGCCACGGAGATGGCACACCAGTATCACTAGTAGCACATTTACCGTTAATTATCATCATTTCTAATCTACAATGTTTGTTTGGTTACAGTAATTTCTGTTAATTTTTATTTTACTAGGCAAGTCAGTTAAGAACAAATTCTTATTTTCAATGACGGCCTAGGAAAAGTGGGTTAACTGCCTGTTCAGGGGCAGAATGACAGATTTGTACCTTGTCAGCTCGGGGATTTGAACTTGCAACCTTCCGGTTACTAGTCCAACGCTCTAACCATTAGGCTACCCTGCCGCCCAATTCAATATATTATTATTATTACAATCGTACTGTTGACATTGTAGGAGAGGACACGTTGTTTGCAGAGCACATATCCTAGGCTACACTTCTGAGAAAAAAAGTTAATTTCATTCCATTTACAAGTTAATTATAATTCGTTGTCTTTTGTTTGGAGCGCTCCTGTCAATCTTGCGTAAGGACACTCACCGATCACCCATAGAGGTATGCATGGGCATACCGTATGCATACCGGGCCTGCGCGCAAATGTATTCCTATAAATGTGTCCATTTGGGGATCTGATACTGATTCTGATTGTTTAATGTCATCACAGTGGAGTTTCTCAAAGTAATATTTTCTTTGCCTCAAACAGCAAGTAAACAGTTAATTCATTGTCTGTTTGTACATCCATTGAGAATGACAATAGTTCCTCAATGTAGCAAATTTGCAAAAATCCTTCCATGTCACGCTAAAAATAGACCTACCTGATTACTTCTTATCCCGCAAATAGCCTACGGCTGTGTATGTCTGTCCTCAGCTCACTGGTGGTGTGGGAAACTCTGAGGACTCAGAATATTTTATACAATGTTGCAAGTTTGCTAGCAGGAGCTTCAGGCCAGACCCAGTTAATAGTTGATGCAATGTTTCAAGTTCCTTACAGAGAGGTCATGCATAGCCAATGTGATTTATAGGATTTTTTTTATTTTTTATCAGGACGTGTTCCACCTGCTGGCTGCAAAGTTTTTATTTGTTGACTTTATGTAGGCTATTTTTACATATGAAGATATGAGGGTCGTGAGGCCTTTGCCAATGACAAAATAAGTTACTTTTGGATTTATATCATTTTAATTTAGATATCATTTTGATGAACCACATGACCTTGATTTTTATTACAGTTGATGTCTGAAGATTACATACACTTAGGTTGGAGTCATTAAAAAACTCAAATTGTTCAACCACTCCACAAACGTCTTGTTAACAAACTATAGTTTTGGCAAGTCGGTTAGGACATCTACTGTGTGCATAACACAAGTCATTTTTCCAACAATTGTTTACAGACAGATTATTGTCATGGATCTCGTCCTCCTCTTCTGAGGAAGAGTGGCGAGAAGGATCGGAGGACCAATGCGCAGCATTGTAAGTGTCCATAATGTTTAATCAAAATGAACACTGAAATACAAAACAATAAACGTGAATCAACGACACAAACGAAAAACAGTCCCGTGTGGCACAAACACCGACAAGGAAAATAAACACCCACAACTCAAAAGTGAAACCCAGGCTACCTAAGTATGATTCTCAATCAGGGACAACGATTGACAGCTGCCTCTGATTGAGAACCATACTAGGCCGAACACAGAAATCCCAAATGATAGAAAACCGAACATAGACAACCCACCCAACTCACGCCCTGACCATACTAAAACAAAGATATAATAACAGAACTAAGGTCAGAACGTGACAATTATTTCACTTATAATTCACTGTATCACAATTCCAGTGGGTCAGAAGATTACATACACTAAGTTGACTGTGCCTTTAAACAGCTTGGAAAATTCCAGAAAATTATGTCTGGGCTTTAGAAGCTTCTGATAGGCTAATTGACATAATTTGAGTCAATTGGAGGTGTACCTGTGGATGTATTCCAAGGCCTACCTTCAAACTCGGTGTCTCTTTGCTTGACATCATGGGAAAATCAAAAGAAATCAGCCAAGACCTCAGATTTTTTTTGTTGACCTCCACAAGTCTGGTTGATCCTTGGGAGCAATTTCCAAATGCCTGAAGGTACCACGTTAATCTCTACAAACAATAGTACACAAGTATAAACACCATGGGACCACACAGCCGTTACCGCTCAGGAAGGAGACGCGTTCTGTCACCTAGAGATGAACGTACTTTGGTGTGAAAAGTGTGAAAAGTGCAAATCAATCCCAAAAGTATCTATATTCACAGTAAAATGAGTCCTTTTTCAACATAACCTGAAAGGCCGCTCAGCAAGGAAGAAGCCACTGCTCCAAAACCACCCCCAAAATGTCAGACTACGGTTTACACCTGTACATGGGGACAAAGATTGTACTTTTTGGAGAAATGTCCTCTGGTATGATGAAACAAACTGTTTGGCCATAATGACCATCGTTATGTCTGAGGGAGGCTTGCAAGCCGAAGAACACCAACCCAACCGTGAAGCACGGGGGTGGCAGTATCATGTTGTGGGGGTGCTTTGCTGCAGGGGGGACTGGTGCACTCCACAAAATAGATGATATCATGAGGAGGAAATTGTGTGGATATATTGAAGCAACATCTCAAGACATCAGTCAGGAAGTTAAAGCTTGGTCGCAAAATGGGTCTACGAAATGGACATTGACCCGAAGCAGACTTCCAAAGTTGTGGCAAAATGGCTTAAGTACAACAAAGTCAAGGTATTGGAGTGGCCATCACAAAGCCCTGACCTCAATCCTATAGAATATTTGTGTGCAGATCTGAAAAAGGCCTACAAACCTGATTCAGTTACACCAGCTCTGTCAGGAGGAATCGGCCAAAATTCACCCAACTTATTGTGGGAAGCTTGTGGAAGGCTACCCGAAACATTTGACCTAAGTTAAATATTTTAAAGGCTATGCTTAAAATACTAATTGAGTGTATGTAAACTTCTGACCCACTGGGAATGTGATGAAAGAAATAAAAGTTGAAATAAATCATTCTCTCTACCATTATTCTGATATTTCACATTCTTAAAATAAATTGGTGATCCTAACTGACCTAAGACAATTTTTACTAGTATTAAATGTCAGGAATTGTGAGTTTAAATGTATTTGGCTAAGGTGCATGTAAACTTCCAACTTCAACTGTATTTTATATTATTCAAAGTAGCCAGCCTTTGCCTTGATGACAGCTTTGCACACTCTTGACATTCTCTCAACCAGCTCCATGAGGTAGTCACCTGGAATGCATCTCAATTAACAGGTGTGCCTTGTTAATCTGTGGAATTTCTTTCTTAACGAGTTTGAGCCAATCAGTTGTGTTGTAACACGGTAGGGGTGGTATACAGATGATACCCCTATTTGGTAAAAGACCAAGTCCATATTATGGCAAGAACAGCTCAAATAAGCAAAGAGAAACTACAGTCCATCATTACTTTAAGACATGAAGGTCAGTCAATACAGAAAATGTCAATAACTTTTAAAGTTTCTTCAAGTGCAGTCGCAAAAATCATCAAGCGCTATGATGAAACTGGCTCTCATGAGGGCCACGATAGGAAAGGAAGACCCAGAGTTACATCTGCTACAGGGGATAAGCTCACTAGAGTTACCAGCCTCAGAAATTGTAGCCCAAATAAATTCTTCACAGAATTCAAGTAACAGTAACATCTCAACATCAACTGTTCAGAGGAGGCTGCGTGAATCAGGCCTTCGTGGTCAAATTCCTGCAATGAAACCACTACAAATGGACACCAATAAGAAGAGACTTGCTTAAGCCAAGAAACACAAGCAATGGACATTAGACCGGTGGAAATCTGTCCTTCCAACCGCCGTGTGAGACGCAGAGTAGGTGAACGGATGATCTCCGCATGTGTGGTTCCCACCGTGAAGCATGGAGGTGGTGGTGTGTGGTTCCCACCGTGAAGCATGGAGGAGGAGGTGTGATGGTGCTTTTCTGATGACACTGTCGGTGATTTATTTAGAATTCAAGTCACACAACCAGCATGATTCTACAGCCACATCATTCTACAGCGATACAACATCCCATCTGGTTTTGGCTTAGTTGTCCCATCATTTGTTTTTCAACGGCACAATGACACAACACACCTCCAGGCTGTGTAAGGGCTATTTGACCAGAAGGAGAGTGATGGAGTGCTGCATCAGATGACCTGGTCTCCACAATCACCCGACCTCAACCCAAATGAGATGTTTTGGGATGAGTTGGACCGCAGACTGAAGGAAAAGCAGCAAACAAGTGCTCAGCATATGTGTGGACTCCTTCAAGACTGTTGGAAATGCAATCCAGGTGAAGAGGTGACTCCAGGATGCTGGCCTTCTAGGCAGAGTTGCAAAGAAAAAGCCATATCTCAAACTGGCCAATAAAATGAAAAGATAAAGATGGGCAAAAGAACACAGTCAATGGAACTCTGGACAGAGGAACTCTGCCTAGAAGGCCAGCATCCTGGAGTCGTCCCTTCACTGTTGACGTTGAGACTGGTGTTTTGCGGGTACTATTTAAGGAAGCTGCCAGTTGAGGACTTGTGAGGTGTCTGTTTCTCAAACTAGACACTCTAATGTACTTGTCCTCTTGCTCAGTTGTGCACTGTGGCCTCCCACTTCTCGTTCTATTCTGGTTAGAGACAGTTTGTCAAGGGAGTAGTTCCCTTCTGTGAAGGGAGTAGTACACAGCGTTGTATGGGATCTTCAGTTTCTTGGCAGTTTCTCGCGTGGAATAGCCTTAATTTCTCCAAAGAAGAATAGACTAACGAGGTTCAGAAGAAAGTTCTTTGTTTCTAGCCATTTGAGCCTGTAATTGAACCCACAAATACTGATGGTCCAGATACTCAACTAGTCTAAAGAAGGCCAGTTTTATTGCTTCTTTAAACAACAGTTTTCAGCTGTGCTAACATAACTGCAAAAGGGTTTTCTAATGATCAACTAGCCTTTTAAAATGATAAACTTGGATTAGCTAACACAATGTGCCATTGGAACACAGGAGTGATGGTTGCTGATAATGGGCCTCTGTACGCCTGTGTAGATATTCCATTTAAGAAATCATCCGTTTCCAGCTACAATAGTCATTTACAACATTAATAATGTCCACACTGTGTTTCTGATAAATTTGATGTTATTTTAATGGACAACAAAATGTGCTTTTCTTTCAAAAACAAGGACATATTCTAAGTGACCCCAAACCTTTGAACGGTAATTTATATATATATATAAAAACTTGTTCCGTTTAACAACCAGAGGAATCCCAAAATAATACAAGAGACTGTTGAAACATGCTACAGAGGTTTTGCCTGAACAGCACTCTATTGAGTTTTCGGGACCTTTCTTGTTTTGAAAGCTGTGTGTCACGTGTACTCCCTCTCTGGCCTCTAGGTCGTCAGGTTGCGGATTATCCCGCACACCTGTCCCCATCGTAAAGCGCACCAGCACCTCATGACACTCACATGGACTCCATCACCTCCTTGATTATCTTCCCTGTATCTGTCACCTCCTCTTGGTTCTTTCCTCAGGTGTGATTGACTCTGTCTCATGACACTCACCTTGACTCCATCACCTCCTTGATTATCTTCTCTATATCTGTCACTCCCCTTGGTTCCTTCCTCAGGTGTTATTGACTCTGTCCCTCATGACACCCACCTGGACTCCATCACCTCCTTGATTATCTTCTCTATATCTGTCCCTCTCCTTGGTTCTTTCCTCAGGTGTTATTGGCTCTGTCTCATGACACTCACATGGACTCCATCACCTCCTTGATTATCTTCTCTATATCTGTCCCTCTCCTTGGTTCCTTCCTCAGGTGTGATTGACTCTGTTTTCATGTCGGTGCGTTGTTTGTGGTTCTTTATTAAAACACTCACTCCCTGTACATGCTTACCTACTCTCAGCACACTCGTTACACTCTGTTAGCTAGCTAACTTTGAGCTGTCAGACGAGAGCAATTATGAACCTTGTAGGCTAAAACAATTATGCCAAAACGTCTTAGAATAACCGAGGAAACCACTGGTTAAAACATTTCCTTGTTTCGGGGTTCATCTGGATCAGTGTGTTGCTAGAGCTGATGCAAGGATGAACAACAAACGCAGATATATTTCTGTGCCCCAGTGGGCAACAAAAGTTACCAAGGTGAAACATACTACCCAAGATGAAATTACCCAAGATGTGCAAGTTAAAAGGCAACATTGACTTCAAGTAAAACATTTGGAAATGTAGCTTGCAAAAAATGTTCTATGGTAAACATAAGATCTCTGATGGCCATGCATTGTTTTGCAAAATTCCCTAAATGATCTCTTTCATTGTAAGCTAATTTACTTGTGTGTGGCTGCTAGCCAAATAGCGTTGCACTTCTGCCATCAATTCTGTTATCTGACATCTGATGAAAACTAAGCTATTTCCTTATGAATGTTTTGCATGAATGTACTTTGTGTGATGAAAACGCTGTCACCTTTCAACATAAAACGGAGTTGAAATAGTTTATGACACAGTATTATGGTGGTCTGCGTTTTGAAAATGCAGATTTCTGAAAGCTAACGCGACTCCTCTTCATATGTTCATAACATTAATGTTGTTTAAATTGTGCAGTTCCATTTTCTGATTCATGGAACAACCTGTTTTTTTTGGTGGGTGGGCCTTTGGACAATTAAGGGTAGGTAGCCCTGGATCTGCAGCCCTACAACCCGATTCAACAACCTCTCTCCCTCCTCTGTAGTCCTGGTACTGTGTGATTTTTAAGATGACACTTGATTATTGATGGGTGGCTGCAGTACAAAAGTAAATTGCAGTTTCCCATTTGCTGGTTGAGGGATTACTTTAATGACTGTGGTGGTAATGAGGATAAGTCACCCTTTATCTCAGCTAGACCTAAATCATTTACTGTAATGTCTAATGGGGGTCTCAGTAGTGCTCCTTACCTTTACACATCACCCTGAGAGAGAGCTGATGGGAATCGGTTTCCTATAAGGTCGGCTAACATGAGCTGAGGGACCAGTGACACTGGGCATCTCTGTCTGTCTGTCTGTCTGTCTGACTCTTTTCTTTCTTGGCTTTGTGCCCAGGATTTTTCCCTGACCAGGAACTAAATAACTAGGACCCAGAGTTGTTCAGTTCTAGTTCATTACTTCATCTATAGTAGGCTGCAAACCACTACGCATACCCCATATAGTGACATAGAACAATAACCTCTTCCTCAACGTCAACAGAACGAAGGAGCTTATCGTGGACTACAGGAGAGAGCAGAGAGAGCACGGCCCCCATCCACATCGACAGGGCTGCATTTGAAAAGGTCAAAAGCTTCAAGTTCATCGGAGTGCACGTCTCTGAGGACCCGAAATGGTCCCTTCACACCGACAGTGTGGTGAAGAAGGCACAACAGCGCCTCTTCAACCTCAGGACGCTGAAGAAATTCTGCTTTGCGCCGAAGACACTCACAGACTTTTACAGATGCGCCATGGAGAGCATCCTGTCAGGCTGTATCACCGCCTGGTAAGGCAATTACACCGTCTGCGACCGCGGGGCGAGTGGTGCGATCAGCCCAACACACCATCGGGGGCACACTGCCTGCCCTCCAGGACACCTACAGCACCCGGTGTCACAAGAAGGCCAAGAAGATCATCAAGGACCTCATCCACCTGAGCCACAGCCTGTTCACCCTGCTACCATCTAGAAGGAGGAGACCGTACAGGAGCAGCAATGCTGGGACAAAGAGACTGATAAACAGCTTCTATCTCCAGGCCAATCAGACTGTTAAATGGCCACCATTAGCCAGTCTAGTACCCTACTCTGCCCCTTAGTCACTGTCACTGGCCGGCTACCACCTGGTACTCTACCCTAAACCTTAGTCACTGTTACTAGCTAGCTACCACCCGGCACTCTACCCTAAACCTTAGTCACTGTTACTAGCCAGCTACCACCCTTTACTCTACTCTGAACCTTAGTCACTGTTACTAGCCAGCTACCACCCGGTACTCTACCCTAAACTTTAGTCACTGTTACTAGCTAGCTACCACCCGGTACTCTACCCTAAACCTTAGTCACTGTTACTAGCCAGCTACCACCCTTTACTCTACTCTGAACCTTAGTCACTGTTACTAGCCAGCTACCACCCGGTACTCTACCCTAAACCTTAGTCACTGTTACTAGCTAGCTACCACCCGGTACTCTACCCTAAACCTTAGTCACCGTTACTAGCCAGCTACCACCCTTTACTCTACCCTGAACCTTAGCCACTGTTACTAGCCAGCTACCACCCGATACTCTACACTGAACCTTAGTCACCGTTACTAGCCAGCTACCACCCGGTACTCTACCCTGAACCTTAGGCCCTGTCACTAGCCGGCTACAACCGGTACTCTACTCTGAACCTTAGTCCCTGTCACTAGCCGGCTACAACCGGTACTCTACCCTGAACCTTAGTCCCTGTCACTAGCCGGCTACAACCGCTACTCTACCCTGAACCTTAGTCACTGTTACGAGCCGGCTACCACCCGGTACTCTACCCTGAACCTTAGTCCCTGTCACTAGCCGGCTACAACCGGTACTCTACTCTGAACCTTAGTCACTGTTACTAGCCGGCTACAACCGGTACTCTACTCAGAACATTTTTCCCTGTCACTAGCCGGCTACAACCGGTACTCTACCCTGAACCTTAGTCCCTGTCACTAGCCGGCTACCACCCGGTACTCTACCCTGCACCTTAGTCCCAGTCACTAGCCGGCTACAAACGGTACTCTACCCTGAACCTTAGTCCCTGTCACTAGCCAGCTATCACCCAGTACTCTACCCTGAACCTTAGTCCCGGTCACTAGCCAGCTACTACCCGGTACTCTACCCTGAACCTTAGTCACTGTCACTAGCCGGCTACAACCGGTACTCTACCCTGAACCTTAGTCACTAGTCGACTACCACCCGGTACTCTACCCTGAACCTTAGTCACTAGTCGACTACCACCGGGTACTCTACTCTGCACCTTAGTCCCTGTCACTAGTCGACTACCACCCGGTACTCTACCCTGCACCTTAGTCCCTGTCACTAGCCGAATACCACCCGGTACTCTACCCTGAACCTTAGTCCCTGTCACTAGTCGACTACCACCGGGTACTCTACCCTGAACCTTAGTCACTGTCACTAGTCGACTACCACCGGGTACTCTACCCTGAACCTTAGTCACTGTCACTAGTCGACTACCACCGGGTACTCTACCCTGAACCTTAGTCACTGTCACTAGTCGACTACCACCGGGTACTCTACCCTGAACCTTAGTCACTGTCACTAGTCGACTACCACCGGGTACTCTACCCTGAACCTTAGTCACTAGTCACTACTACCACCGGGTACTCTACCCTGAACCTTAGTCACTGTCACTAGTCGACTACCACCGGGTACTCTACCCTGAACCTTAGTCACTGTCACTAGTCTCTACCCTGACCACACTAGGGGGTACTCTACCCTGAACCTTAGTCACTGTCACTAGTCGACTACCACCGGGTACTCTACCCTGAACCTTAGTCACTGTCACTAGTCGACTACCACCCAGTACTCTACCCTGAACCTTAGTCACTAGTCGACTACCACCGGGTACTCTCGACTAGTGACTAAGGTTCAGGTCGACTCCACCGGTACTCTACCCTGAACCTTAGTCACTGTCACTAGTCGACTACCCTGAACCTTAGTCACTGTCACTGTCGACTACCGGGTGACCTTACCACCGGGTACTCTACCCTGAACCTTAGTCACTAGTCGACTACCACCGGGTACTCTACTCTGAACCTTAGTCACTGTCACTAGTCGACTACCACCGGGTACTCTACCCTGAACCTTAGTCACTGTCACTAGTCGACTACCACCGGGTACTCTACCCTGAACCTTAGTCCCACTAGGTCACTACCCTGAACCTTAGTCACTGTCACTAGACTACCACCGGGTACTCTACCCTGAACCTTAGTCACTGTCACTAGTCGACTACCACCGGGTACTCTACCCTGAACCTTAGTCACTGTCACTAGTCGACTACCACCGGGTACTCTACCCTGAACCTTAGTCACTAGTCGACTACCACCGGGTACTCTACCCTGAACCTTAGTCACTGTCACTAGTCGACTACCACCGGGTACTCTACCCTGAACCTTAGTCACTGTCACTAGTCGACTACCACCGGGTACTCTACCCTGAACCTTAGTCACTAGTCGACTACCACCGGGTACTCTACCCTGAACCTTAGTCACTGTCACTAGTCGACTACCACCGGGTACTCTACCCTGAACCTTAGTCACTGTCACTAGTCGACTACCACCCAGTACTCTACCCTGAACCTTAGTCACTAGTCGACTACCACCGGGTACTCTCGACTAGTGACTAAGGTTCAGGGTAGAGTACCGGGTGTAGTCGACTAGTGACTACCACCGGGTACTCTACCCTGAACCTTAGTCACTAGTCGACTACCACCGGGTACTCTACTCTGAACCTTAGTCACTGTCACTAGTCGACTACCACCGGGTACTCTACCCTGAACCTTAGTCCCGGTCACTAGTCGACTACCACCGGGTACTCTACCCTGAACCTTAGTCACTGTCACTAGTCGACTACCACCGGGTACTCTACCCTGAACCTTAGTCACTGTCACTAGTCGACTACCACCGGGTACTCTACCCTGAACCTTAGTCACTAGTCGACTACCACCGGGTACTCTACCCTGAACCTTAGTCACTGTCACTAGTCGACTACCACCAGGTACTCTACCCTGAACCTTAGTCACTGTCACTAGTCGACTACCACCGGGTACTCTACCCTGAACCTTAGTCACTGTCACTAGTCGACTACCACCCGGTACTCTACCCTGAACCTTAGTCACTAGTCGACTACCACCGGGTACTCTACCCTGAACCATAGTCACTGTCACTAGTCGACTACCACCGGGTACTCTACCCTGAACCTTAGTCACTGTCACTAGTCGACTACCACCGGGTACTCTACCCTGTACCTTAGTCGCTGTCACTAGTCGACTACCACCGGGTACTCTACCCTGAACCTTAGTCACTGTCACTAGTCGAACTACCACCGGGTACTCTACCCTGAACCTTAGTCACTGTCACTAGTCGACTACCACCGGGTACTCTACCCTGAACCTTAGTCACTAGTCGACTACCACCGGGTACTCTACCCTGAACCTTAGTCCTTGTCACTAGTCGACTACCACCGGGTACTCTACCCTGAACCTTAGTCACTGTCACTAGTCGACTACCACCGGGTACTCTACCCTGAACCTTAGTCACTAGTCGACTACCACCGGTTACTCTACCCTGAACCTTAGTCCTTGTCACTAGTCGACTACCACCGGGTACTCTACCCTGAACCTTAGTCACTGTCACTAGTCGACTACCACCGGGTACTCTACCCTGAACCTTAGTCACTAGTCGACTACCACCGGGTACTCTACCCTGAACCTTAGTCACTAGTCGACTACCACCGGGTACTCTACCCTGAACCTTAGTCACTGTCACTAGTCGACTACCACCGGGTACTCTACCCTGAACCTTAGTCACTAGTCGACTACCACCGGGTACTCTACCCTGAACCTTAGTCACTGTCACTAGTCGACTACCACCGGGTACTCTACCCTGAACCTTAGTCACTGTCACTAGTCGACTACCACCGGGTACTCTACCCTGAACCTTAGTCACTAGTCGACTACCACCCGGTACTCTACCCTGAACCTTAGTCACAGTCACTAGTCGACTACCACCGGGTACTCTACCCTGAACCTTAGTCACTGTCACTAGTCGACTACCACCGGGTACTCTACCCTGAACCTTAGTCACTAGTCGACTACCACCGGGTACTCTACCCTGAACCTTAGTCACTAGTCGACTACCACCGGGTACTCTACCCTGAACCTTAGTCACTGTCACTAGTCGACTACCACCGGGTACTCTACCCTGAACCTTAGTCACTAGTCGACTACCACCGGGTACTCTACCCTGAACCTTAGTCACTGTCACTAGTCGACTACCACCGGGTACTCTACCCTGAACCTTAGTCACTGTCACTAGTCGACTACCACCGGGTACTCTACCCTGAACCTTAGTCACTTGTCGACTACCACCGGGTACTCTACCCTGAACCTTAGTCACTGTCACTAGTCGACTACCACCGGGTACTCTACACTGAACCTTAGTCACTGTAACTAGTCGACTACCACCGGGTACTCTACCCTGAACCTTAGTCACTGTCACTAGTCGACTACCACCGGGTACTCTACCCTGAACCTTAGTCACTGTCACTAGTCGACTACCACCGGGTACTCTACCCTGAACCTTAGTCACTAGTCGACTACCACCCGGTACTCTACCCTGAACCTTAGTCACTGTCACTAGTCGACTACCACCGGGTACTCTACCCTGAACCTTAGTCACTGTCACTAGTCGACTACCACCGGGTACTCTACCCTGAACCTTAGTCCCTGTCACTAGTCGACTACCACCGGGTACTCTACCCTGAACCTTAGTCACTAGTCGACTACCACCGGGTACTCTACCCTGAACCTTAGTCCCTGTCACTAGTCGACTACCACCGGGTACTCTACCCTGAACCTTAGTCACTGTCACTAGTCGACTACCACCGGGTACTCTACCCTGAACCTTAGTCACTAGTCGACTACCACCGGGTACTCTACCCTGAACCTTAGTCACTAGTCGACTACCACCGGGTACTCTACCCTGAACCTTAGTCACTGTCACTAGTCGACTACCACCGGGTACTCTACCCTGAACCTTAGTCACTAGTCGACTACCACCGGGTACTCTACCCTGAACCTTAGTCACTGTCACTAGTCGACTACCACCGGGTACTCTACCCTGAACCTTAGTCACTGTCACTAGTCGACTACCACCGGGTACTCTACCCTGAACCTTAGTCACTAGTCGACTACCACCGGGTACTCTACCCTGAACCTTAGTCACTGTCACTAGTCGACTACCACCGGGTACTCTACCCTGAACCTTAGTCACTGTCACTAGTCGACTACCACCGGGTACTCTACCCTGAACCTTAGTCACTAGTCGACTACCACCGGGTACTCTGAGTACTCCGGTGAACTCTACCCTGAACCTTAGTCACTGTCACTAGTCGACTACCACCGGGTACTCTACCCTGAACCTTAGTCACTGTCACTAGTCGACTACCACCCGGTACTCTACCCTGAACCTTAGTCACTGTCACTAGTCGACTACCACCGGGTACTCTACCCTGAACCTTAGTCACTGTCACTAGTCGACTACCACCCAGTACTCTACCCTGAACCTTAGTCACTAGTCGACTACCACCGGGTACTCTACCCTGAACCTTAGTGACTAAGGTTCAGGGTAGTCCTTGTCAGTGACTACCACCGGTACTCTACCCTGAACCTTAGTCACTGTCACTAGTGACTACCACCGGGTACTCTACCCTGAACCTTAGTCACTAGTCGACTACCACCGGGTACTCTACTCTGAACCTTAGTCACTGTCACTAGTCGACTACCACCGGGTACTCTACCCTGAACCTTAGTCACTGTCACTAGTCGACTACCACCGGGTACTCTACCCTGAACCTTAGTCCCTGTCACTAGTCGACTACCACCGGGTACTCTACCCTGAACCTTAGTCACTGTCACTAGTCGACTACCACCCGGTACTCCACCCTGAACCTTAGTCACTGTCACTAGCCGGCTACCACCCGGTCTATGTGGTCTATGCAATCTCCATAGAGAAACACAGGCAGTAGAATGGCCTTTGAAAGACAGAGGTCACACATAAACAGCCGTCTCCACGCACTGCCACACTGACAGCTCAGTTTGAAACCTCGTGTTTTTCGGGAAACCCTATATGTGTTATGGGTGTATATCAAACGAGCAACATATCCTTTTATTGTTTTAAAAGTTAAAGAGTGTTTAATGAACTCTGAGTAATGAGATGTGTTGTGAACCAGAGATAAAGGACGATACTGAACAAGGTCTCTATTACAGTGTGTCGCCCAAATGGGACCCTATTCCCTTTGTAGTGCACTAGGGCCTCTGGTCAGAAGTAGTGCACTATATAGGGAGTAAGGTGTTATTGGGGACACCCCCCAGAGAGAGACAGTGACGCAGAGTGGAGAGCAGACGAGGGAGCACAGATCTATCATCATCGTGCCCTTGCCTGTCAGAGGGAAAACCAGCTCCATTTCCCAGGATTATTTCCTGTCATAGCCCTGCGTCGCTCAGTCACACACACAACCACACACACAACCACACACACACACACAACCACACACACACACACGAGCCCCGGCGTCGCTCAGTTACACACACGACCACACACACGAGCCCTGCGTCGCTCAGTCACACACACAACCACACACACACACACACAACCACACACACACACACACACACAACCACACACACACACACAAGCCCTGCGTCGCTCAGTCACACACACAACCACACACACACACACACAACCACACACACACACACAAGCCCTGCGTCGCTCAGTCACACACACAACCACACACACACACACACAACCACACACACACACACAAGCCCTGCGTCGCTCAGTCACACACACAACCACACACACACACACGAGCCCCGGCGTCGCTCAGTTACACACACAACCACACACACGAGCCCTGTGTCGCTCAGTCACACACACAACCACACACACACACACGAGCCCTGCGTCGCTCAGTCACACACACAACCACACACACACACACGAGCCCCGGCGTCGCTCAGTCACACACACAACCACACACACACACACGAGCCCCGGCGTCGCTCAGTTACACACACAACCACACACATGAGCCCTGCGTCGCTCAGTCACACACACAACCACACACACACACACGAGCCCCGGCGTCGCTCAGTCACACACACAACCACACACACACACACGAGCCCCGGCGTCGCTCAGTTACACACACAACCACACACATGAGCCCTGCGTCGCTCAGTCACACACACAACCACACACACACACACGAGCCCCGGCGTCGCTCAGTCACACACACAACCACACACACACACACGAGCCCCGGCGTCGCTCAGTTACACACACAACCACACACATGAGCCCTGGCGTTGCTCAGTCACATACACAACCACATACACACAAGCCACACACATACACATAAACATACACAACCACATACACACAAGCCCCGAGTCGCTCAGTTACACACACAACCACACACACACACACACGAGCCCCGGCATCACTCAGTTACACACCCAACCACACACACGAGCCCTGGCGTCGCTCAGTCACACACACACACAACCACACACAACAAGCCCCCGAGTCGCTCAGTCACACACACACACACAAGCCCTGGCGTCGCTCAGTTACACACACAACCACACACAACAAGCCCCGAGTCGCTCAGTCACACACACACACACACGAGCCCTGGCGTCGCTCAGTTACACACACAACCACACACACGAGCCCTGGCGTCGCTCAGTTACACACACAACCACACACACGAGCCCTGGCGTCGCTCAGTCACATACACACAACCACACACAACAAGCCCCCGAGTCGCTCAGTTACACTCACAACCAGACACACACACGAGCCCCGGCATCACTCAGTTACACACACAACCACACACACACACAATCACACACACACAAGACCCCGAGTCGCTCAGTTACACACACAACCACACACACACACGAGCCCCGGCATCACTCAGTTACACACACAACCACACACACGAGCCATGGCGTTGCTCAGTCACACACACACACACACACAACCACACACATACACAACCACACACACAACCACATACACACAAGCCCCCGAGTCGCTCAGTCACACACACACACACACACACACACACACACACACACACACACACACACACACACACACACACACACACACACACACACACACACACACACACACACACACACACACACACACACACAACCACACACATACACAACCACATACACACAAGCCCTGCGTCACTCGGGCGGTCGATTCATACATTTTAAAGGGCCGATAGTTGGAACCATCTTGTGCATATTTACATATTTACATCTCCACCTATTTTTGAATCATATAAATGTTGCCACTGTAGTATTTCACTGTAGAAAACAGCACTGTCATTAGATAATCTATAATCTATAATCTTCATTACTGAGTATCACTTCGCCATTAGATAATCTATAATCTATAATCTTCATTACTGAGTATCACTTCGTCATTAGATCATCTATAATCTATAATCTTCATTACTGAGTATCACTTCGCCATTAGATAATCTATAATCTTCATTACTGAGTATCACTTCGCCATTAGATAATCTATAATCTTCATTACTAAGTATCACTTCTACTGTATAATGCAGATCTGAACGTAATAGTCAATTGGTTCAGGAAATGAATATGTAAAATGATACTTGTATGATGTGAAATGACTCTATACTAATGTACGCGGAGGCGTGTGTTACGCCTGTATGTTCATCAGTCATGGGCGGCCATCTTTTGTGCCCATCCACAAACCACAGATATATGGGCCATCAGTCACTGTCTCATGGCCATCTGCACTGATCACTGCGTGTCCAAGTTACAATGAAGCCATCTGACGTGAGACAATGAGGCATCAGAATCATATGCATCAAATACCTACAACAGTTCTCAAATCAAAACAAAGTGTATTTGTCACATGCGCCGAATACAACAGGTGTAGTAGACCTTACAGTGAAATGCTGAATACAACAGGTGTAGTAGACCTTACAGTGAAATGCTGAATACAACAGGTGTAGTAGACCTTACAGTGAAATGCTGAATACAACAGGTGTAGTAGACCTTACAGTGAAATGCTCAATACAACAGGTGTAGTAGTCCTTACAGTGAAATGCTGAATACAACAGGTGTAGTAGTCCTTACAGTGAAATGCTGAATACAACAGGTGTAGTAGACCTTACAGTGAAATGCTGAATACAACAGGTGTAGTAGACCTTACAGTGAAATGCTGAATACAACAGGTGTAGTAGACCTTACAGTGAAATGCTGAATACAACAGGTGTAGTAGACCTCATAGTGAAATGCTGAATACAACAGGTGTAGTAGACCTTACAGTGAAATGCTGAATACAACAGGTGTAGTAGACCTTACAGTGAAATGCTGAATACAACAGGTGTAGTAGACCTCATAGTGAAATGCTGAATATAACAGGTGTAGTAGACCTCACAGTGAAATGCTGAATACAACAGGTGTAGTAGACCTTACAGTGAAATGCTGAATACAACAGGTGTAGTAGACCTCACAGTGAAATGCTGAATATAACAGGTGTAGTAGACCTTACAGTGAAATGCTGAATACAACAGGTGTAGTAGACCTTACAGTGAAATGCTGAATACAACAGGTGTAGTAGACCTTACAGTGAAATGCTGAATACAACAGGTGTAGTAGACCTCATAGTGAAATGCTGAATACAACAGGTGTAGTAGACCTTACAGTGAAATGCTGAATACAACAGGTGTAGTAGACCTCACAGTGAAATGCTGAATACAACAGGTGTAGTAGACCGCACAGTGAAATGCTGAATATAACAGGTGTAGTAGACCTTACAGTGAAATGCTGAATACAACAGGTGTAGTAGACCTTACAGTGAAATGCTGAATACAACAGGTGTAGTAGACCTTACAGTGAAATGCTGAATACAACAGGTGTAGTAGACCTCATAGTGAAATGCTGAATACAACAGGTGTAGTAGACCTTACAGTGAAATGCTGAATACAACAGGTGTAGTAGACCTCACAGTGAAATGCTGAATACAACAGGTGTAGTAGACCTCACAGTGAAATGCTTACTTACAAGCCCATAACCAACAATGCAGTTTCAAGAAAAATTAGTGTTAAGTAAAAAAATGTAAATGACAAATAATTAAAGAGCAGCAGTAAAATAACAGTTGCGAGGCAAAATATAGGGGGTACTGGTACAGAGTCAATGTGGAGGCTATATACAGGGGGTACCAGTACAGAGTCAATGTGGAGGCTATATACAAGGGGTACCGGTACAGAGTCAGTGTGGAGGCTATATACAGGGGGTACTGGTACAGAGTCAATGTGGAGGCTATATACAGGGGGTACTGGTACAGAGTCAATGTGGAGGCTATATACAGGGGGTACTGGTACAGAGTCAATGTGGAGGCTATATACAGGGTCTTATGGTACAGAGTCAATGTGGAGGCTATATACAGGGTCTTATGGTACAGAGTCAATCTGGAGGCTATATACAGGGGGTACCGGTACAGAGTCAATGTGGAGGCTATATACAGGGGGTACCGGTACAGAGTCAATGTGGAGGCTATATACAGGGGGTACCGGTACAGAGTCAATGTGGAGGCTATATACAGGGGGTACTGGTACAGAGTCAATGTGGAGGCTATATACAGGGGGTACTGGTACAGAGTCAATGTGGAGGCTATACACAGGGGGTACTGGTACAGAGTCAATCTGGAGGCTATATACAGGGGGGTACCGGTACAGAGTCAATGTGGAGGCTATATACAGGGGGTACCGGTACAGAGTCAATGTGGAGGCTATATACAGGGGGTACCGGTACAGAGTCAATGTGGAGGCTATATACAGGGGGTACCGGTACAGAGTCAATGTGGAGGCTATATACAGGGGGTACCGGTACAGAGTCAATGTGGAGGCTATATACAGGGGGTACTGGTACAGAGTCAATGTGGAGGCTATATACAGGGGGTACTGGTACAGAGTCAATGTGGAGGCTATATACAGGGGGTACTGGTACAGAGTCAATGTGGAGGCTATATACAGGGGGTACTGGTACAGAGTCAATGTGGAGGCTATATACAGGGGGTACTGGTACAGAGTCAATGTGGAGGCTATATACAGGGGGTACTGGTACAGAGTCAATGTGGAGGCTATATACAGGGGGTACTGGTACAGAGTCAATGTGGAGGCTATATACAGGGGGTACTGGTACAGAGTCAATGTGGAGGCTATATACAGGGGGTACCGGTACAGAGTCAATGTGGAGGCTATATACAGGGGTACTGGTACAGAGTCAATGTGGAGGCTATATACAGGGGGTACTGGTACAGAGTCAATGTGGAGGCTATATACAGGGGGTACTGGTACAGAGTAAATGTGGAGGCTATATACAGGGGGTACTGGTACAGAGTCAATGTGGAGGCTATATACAGGGGGTACCGGTACAGAGTCAATGTGGAGGCTATATACAGGGGGTACTGGTACAGAGTCAATGTGGAGGCTATATACAGGGGGTACCGGTACAGAGTCAATGTGGAGGCTATATACAGGGGGTACTGGTACAGAGTCAATGTGGAGGCTATATACAGGGGGTACTGGTACAGAGTCAATGTGGAGGCTATATACAGGGGGTACTGGTACAGAGTAAATGTGGAGGCTATATACAGGGTATTACGGTACAGAGTCAATGTGGAGGCTATATACAGGGGGTACTGGTACAGAGTCAATGTGGAGGCTATATACAGGGTATTATGGTACAGAGTCAATGTGGAGGCTATATACAGGGGGTACTGGTACAGAGTCAATGTGGAGGCTATATACAGGGTATTACGGTACAGAGTCAATGTGGAGGCTATATACAGGGGGTACTGGTACAGAGTCAATGTGGAGGCTATATACAGGGGGTACCGGTACAGAGTCAATGTGGAGGCTATATACAGGGGGTACCGGTACAGAGTCAATGTGGAGGCTATATACAGGGGCTACCGGTACAGACTCAATGTTCAGGGGCACCGGGTTAGTCGAGGTAACTGAGGTAATATGTACATGTAGGTACAGTTCTCCTTCCCTCTCTAGTGTCCACCACTAAGGATAACATGTTGGAAAGGTAAACTTCCCAAAAAGGACTAGCGATGATCTAACAGCACCATATCACTAAGGAACATCCAGAGTATGTTGTCTAGCAGCACCATATCACTAAGGAACATCCAGAGTATGTTGTCTAGCAGCACCATATCACTAAGGAACTTCCAGATTATGTTGTCTAGCAGCACCATATCACTAAGGAACATTCAGAGTATGTTGTCTAGCAGCACCATATCACTAAGGAACATCCAGATTATGTTGTCTAGCAGCACCATATCATTAAGGAACATTCTGGTTGTCTAGCAGCACCATATCACTAAGAAACATCCAGATTATGTTGTCTAGCAGCACCATATCACTAAGGAACATTCAGAGTATGTTGTCTAGCAGCACCATATCACTAAGAAACATCCAGAGTATGTTGTCTAGCAGCACCATATCACTAAGGAACATCCAGATTAGGTTGTCTAGCAGCACCATATCACTAAGGAACATTGAGAGTATGTTGTCTAGCAGCACCATATCACTAAGGAATATCCAGATTAGGTTGTCTAGCAGCACCATATCACTAAGGAACATCCAGATTATGTTGTCTAGCAGCACCATATCACTAAGAAACATGCAGAGTGGTTGTCTAGCAGCAACATATCACTAAGGAACATGCAGAGTGGTTGTCTAGCAGCACCATATCACTAAGGAGCATGCAGAGTGGTTGTCTAGCAGCACCATATCACTAAGGAACATCCGGATTATGTTGTCTAGCAGCACCATATCACTAAGGAACATTCAGAGTATGTTGTCTAGCAGCACCAGATCACTAAGGAACATCCAGCTTATGTTGTCTAGCAGCACCATATCACTAAGGAACATGCAGAGTGGTTATCTAGCAGCACCATATCACTAAGGAACATCCAGAGTATGTTGTCTAGTAGCACCATATCACTAAGGAACATCCAGAGTATGTTGTCTATTAGCACCATATCACTAAGGAACATGCAGTGGTTGTCTAGCAGCACCATATCACTAAGGAACATCCAGAGTATGTTGTCTAGCAGCACCATATCATTAAGGAACATCCAGAGTATGTTGTCTAGCAGCACCATATCATTAAGGAACATCCAGAGTATGTTGTCTAGCAGCACCATATCACTAAGGAACATTCAGAGTATGTTGTCTAACAGCACCATATCACTAAGGAACATCCAGATTATGTTGTCTAGCAGCACCATATCACTAAGGAACATTCAGAGTGGTTGTCTAGCAGCACCATATCACTAAGGAACATCCAGATTATGTTGTCTAGCAGCACCATATCACTAAGGAACATTCAGAGTATGTTGTCTAGCAGCACCAGATCACTACGGAACATCCAGATTATGTTGTCTAGCAGCACCATATCACTAAGGAACATGCAGAGTGGTTATCTAGCAGCACCATATCACTAAGGAACATTCAGAGTATGTTGTCTAGCAGCACCAGATCACTAAGGAACATTCAGAGTATGTTGTCTAGCAGCACCATATCACTAAGGAACATCCAGAGTATGTTGTCTAGCAGCACCTTATCACTAAGGAACATCCAGAGTATGTTGTCTATTAGCACCATATCACTAAGGAACATGCAGTGGTTGTCTAGCAGCACCATATCACTAAGGAACATTCAGAGTATGTTGTCTAGCAGCACCATATCACTAAGGAATATCCAGAGTATGTTGTCTAGCAGCACGATATCACTAAGGAACATGCAGAGTATGTTGTCTAGCAGCACCATATCACTAAGGAACATCCAGAGTATGTTGTCTAGCAGCACCATATCATTAAGGAACATCCAGAGTATGTTGTCTAGCAACACCATATCACTAAGGAACATTCAGAGTATGTTGTCTAGCAGCACCATATCACTAAGGAACATCCAGAGTATGTTGTCTAACAGCACCATATCACTAAGGAACATCCAGATTATGTTGTCTAGCAGCTCCATATCACTAAGGAACATTCAGAGTGGTTGTCTAGCAGCACTATATCACTAAGGAACATGCAGAGTGGTTGTCTAGCAGCACCATATCACTAAGGAACATCCAGAGCATGTTGTCTAGCAGCACCATATCACTAAGGAACATGCAGAGTATGGGGGGGTTGGGGGGGGGTGGTTGTTGTTGGGGGTTAACTGCCTTGCTCAAGGGCAGAACGGCACCTTTCGGTTACTGGCCCAATGCTCTTCGCCGCTAGGCTAGGCTGGGTGATTGTCCGTCCTTGGAAAGGCTGATTCTGATCTGGATTCTGATTCCAGGGACCAATATTGCTGTTGTTAGAACTGCTTATGTTCTCTAGCATACTACTAAGAATGAAGTAATTCATGTAGGCTTGCATTCTAAGTGGCGTTCTAGTAAGGAAAGCCTATTGGAACATATCTTTCCTTTGATGCTAGACCAGGGATCTTCAACTAGATTTTTTTTCTTGACCAGATGGTCATGGGACTGGAATATAATTACAAAATAATTGTCTTATTGCAAATTGACAGCAAAGAAGCCTGAACAGATATAATATTTGACTAAAACATAATAATTTTAAACATTGCTTACATATGTTATACGATCACATATACAGTATCTCTATTATATGTGGAAATACTTTGGAACAGATTAGACTAAATTAAAGTTCATTTGCTGGTGTATTTACAGGTCTTTTATGTCCAACAATAAAAATAAAAATGTATATATATATATATATATATACGTTTTTATTTTGCTCAGAAAACTTTGGCGACGACGACAAATAAAATCACTCGCGGGCCAAATTTGGGTCACGTGCCACCAGTTGGGGAATCCTGCTCTAATCAGAGACGCATTGATCTCCAAGAAAAATACTCTCTGTGACAGGGCAGCATCCGTAAACTAAGCACCGGCAGGCACAGAGACTCGTACGCAACCCCGAGTACGGATAGCATTTATGCGGTGGAGTGGCGGAGGAGCATACCTGGGTCCAAATGCTATTTGGAATCCTTTGAATTACTATGAGGGTTTGCTTTAGCCTATCTAAGGGATTGCTTTAGCCTATCTAAGGGATTGCTTTAGCCTATCTAAGGGATTGCTTTAGCCTATCTAAGGGTTTGCTTTAGCCTATCTAAGGGTTCTTTAGCCTATCTAAGGGATTGCTTTAGCCTATCTAAGGGTGCTTTAGCCTATCTAAGGGTGCTTTAGCCTATATAAGGGTTTGCTTTAGCCTATCTAAGGGTTAGCTTTAGCCTATCTAAGGGTGCTTTAGCCTATCTAAGGGTGCTTTAGCCTATCTAAGGGTGCTTTAGCCTATCTAAGGGTTTGCTTTAGCCTATCTAAGGGTTTGCTTTAGCCTATCTAAGGGATTGCTTTAGCCTATCTAAGGGATTGCTTTAGCCTATCTAAGGGTTAGCTTTAGCCTATCTAAGGGTGCTTTAGCCTATCTAAGGGTGCTTTAGCCTATCTAAGGGTGCTTTAGCCTATCTAAGGGTTTGCTTTAGCCTATCTAAGGGTTTGCTTTAGCCTATCTAAGGGATTGCTTTAGCCTATCTAAGGGATTGCTTTAGCCTATCTAAGGGATTGCTTTAGCCTATCTAAGGGTTCTTTAGCCTATCTAAGGGATTGCTTTAGCCTATCTAAGGGTTTGCTTTAGCCTATCTAAGGGTTTTCTTTAGCCTATCTAAGGGATTGCTTTCGCCAATGGGCAGGGTTTGCATTTCTAAGACCTTTCTATTGGTTCCCATGCAACAGGAAAGCTCAAATAAAGCATAGATACAGTATTTGAAAAATGTCAAATAGTATTTGAACCCAGTTTTGGAGTGGAGTGATCTGACTGAGAACTTAATACAGAGCATGTATGCTGACAGGACCCTAATACAGCCTGTTACATGATACCCTGTTTCTCATTCTGCTGCTGCCCAGCTGTACTCTGTTCTACTCTCTGCCTTCCCTGGGCCTGTTCCGCCCTTCATCACGCCTCCCTGTCCTCTTCCTCATAGCCCTAGTGCAGACAGCCAGCCAGGCTTGTGCCTTGATCTCAGCTAAAGCATTTATAATTGATTTTTTAAGCCTCTCTCTCTCTCTCTCTCTCTCTCTCTCTCTCTCTCTCTCTCTCTCTCTCATTAAAAACACATTTTCAGAGGGCAGGAGCAGCGACTGCCAGGTTGACATGGAATCCTTAGATCCATTTCTCACTCTCGATCCCTCTCTACTTCACTACTTTTACCTTCCACCCCTTTCCCCCACTTCAGAGCCCTGTGTAACCTCTCATGTCAGACCTCACGACCCTCTCTCTCTCTCTCTAACTACCCATACACCCAGTGAGAGGCTGGGATTGCCTGTTACTGGGAGAGATAGAGAGCGAGATGGATAGAGAGATGGATAGAGAGACAGAGAGAGAAGCAGGAGGGAAGAGGGGGGAATGTTTGGCCATTTTGGCAGTCACATAAAGGCGGAAACTTGGACTATCACATCCCCTCCCCAGGAGAAGACAGCGTGTTTATCGCTGAACTAGGCTAACTAGGCTAAGAAAAACAGGGCATGAAGGCCACACTCAGACTCACAGGGCAGTGAGTGGTGTTTGTATGGTGTTTGTATGGCTGCTGTGGAAGGTAGCTCTACAGGAGGGTCGCTCTCCAGGAACACAGGGGTTGGAGAGAAGCCCTACAGGAGGGTCGCTCTCCAGAAACACTGGGGTTGGAGAGAACCCTTACAGGAGGGTCGCTCTCCAGGAACACTGGGATTGGAGAGAACTCCTACAGGAGGGTCGCTCTCCAGGAACACTGGGGTTGGAGAGAACCCCTACAGGAGGGTCGCTCTCCAGAAACACTGGGGTTGGAGAGAACTCCTACAGGAGGGTCGCTCTCCAGGAACACTGGGGTTGGAGAGAACTCCTACAGGAGGGTCACTCTCCAGGAACACAGGTTGGAGAGAACCTCTACAGGAGGGTCGCTCTCCAGGAACACTGGGGTTGGAAAGGCCTGATTCAGATGAACCGCAGAAATACACAGACAGAGCTCACTATGATGACAGAGACTGACTGCTCATCATTACTGAACCCTCGTTCCTCCAGTCAGTCAGGTACGTTCCCCCATCTCTACAGGAAACACTTTTGTTCATTAGAGATGCATTCATTACTCAGCAGCGGCATGTCTGTCTCCTACTTGATGGCTAAATTACCACAGTAAATAGAGAATGGATTGATCTGGTCTGGGGGAGGGGTTGGAATCACAGGCTACAGGCCAAGTAGAATGGCAGAATCATCCCACTATCAGCTTCTGGATGAGACTGGAAATGCTATTAAAAAAGTAGTAAAAGAGAAGGTGAGAGAAGGCAGGTGTGTGTGTGTGTGTGTGTGTGTGTGTGTGTGTGTGTGTGTGTGTGTGTGTGTGTGTGTGTGTGTGTGTGTGTGTGTGTGTGTGTGTGTGTGTGTGTGTGTGTGTGTGTGTGTGTGTGTGTGTGTGTGTGTGTGTGTGTGTGTGTGTGTGTGTGTGTGTGTGTGTGTGTGTGTGTGTGTGTGTGTCTTTCCTAGGCGTCTTTGAGCTGTTCTTATTGATCACATCTTATTATAGCTACTTCATTATAGGCCAGAGAGGACTGAGGGAGATCTGTGAAACGAATCTACTTCTTTTATAACCCAGAGAGGACTGGGAGGGAGCTGTGAAACTGATCTACTTCATTAGAGCCCAGAGAGGACTGGGAGGGAGCTGTGAAACTGATCTACTTCATTAGAGCCCAGAGAGGACTGGGAGGGAGCTGTGAAACTGATCTATTTCATTAGAGCCCAGAGAGGACTGGGAGGGAGCTGTGAAACTGATCTATTTCATTAGAGCCCAGAGAGGACTGGGAGGGAGCTGTGAAACTGATCTACTTCATTAGAGCCCAGAGAGGACTGGGAGGGAGCTGTGAAACTGATCTATTTCATTAGAGCCCAGAGAGGACTGGAAGGGAGCTGTGAAACTGATCTACTTCATTAGAGCCCAGAGAGGACTGGGAGGGAGCTGTGAAACTGAACTACTTCATTAGAGCCCAGAGAGGACTGGGAGGGAGCTGTGAAACTGATCTACTTCATTAGAGCCCAGAGAGGACTGGGAGGGAGCTGTGAAACTGATCTACTTCATTAGAGCCCAGAGAGGACTGGGAGGGAGCTGTGAAAAGTAATCCCAATCTGAGGAGCAGTCTGGAGTCAAGATACAAGGTCAATATAGACTCAAGTTCATTATAGACTCAAGGTCATTATAGACTCAAGGTCATTATAGACTCAAGGTCATTATTGACTCATGGTCAATATAGACTCAAGGTCATTATAGACTCAAGGTCAATATAGACTCAAGGTCATTATAGACTCAAGGTCATTATAGACTCATGGTCAATATAGACTCAAGGTCATTATAGACTCATGTTCATTATAGCCTAATATTGAGCTGCGCACCCCCCCCCCCCACCCCCAATTCGTTGGGGCATGAACTCTACAAGGTGTCAAAAGTCTTCCACAGGGATGCTGGCCCATTTGCACTCCTATGCTTCCCACAGGTGTGTGAAGTTGGCTGGATGTCCTTTGGGTGGTGGACCATTCTTGATACACACAGGAAACTGTTGAGTTTGAAAAACCCAACCTGGTTGCAGTTCTTGACCCAAACCAGTGTGTCTGGCACCTACTACCACACCCCGTTTAAAGACACTTCAATGTTTTGTCTTGCCTATTCACCCTCTGAATGGCACACAGACACAATACCTGTCTCAACTGTCTCAAGGGTTAAAAGTCCTTCTTTAACTTGTCTCCTCACCTTCATCTACCCTGATTGAAGTGGATTTAACAAGTGACATCAATAAGGAATCATAGCTTTCACCTGGATTCACCTGGTCAGTCGATGTCGTGGAAAGAGCAGGTGTTCCTAATGTTTTGTAAACTCGGTGTAGACTCATGATCATTGAAGGTCGTCAGCTTGAGAAGATGGAGGTAAGTCATGCCGTGTTTCTCCTATCATTGTAGAGGCATGATGCCTCACCTGGAAGCTAAGCTAGGGGAAAGACTGGACTGTTGAGCTGTGTGAGTCTAGATATGCCTCGTGAATCACTTTGTATGTATTTAACAACTACTGCTGTAAGTAAAAAAAAAAAAGTCAAACACTTGTTATTTGGCAAGTGCACCTTAGACGACCTTACCTTACACTATAGCTGAACTAACCTCATCTTACTGCCACTCGCTGTTACTAATAGGAGTCTGGAGTCAGAGCAGTTACCTGAGGGTTGTAATATTGGGATGCAGCTGGCAAAAAATACAAATATTACATTTATATATATTTATTTTATTTTAGGGGGTAGGTCAGATTTAATATTGCAAATAGATTGTAGCCTCCATTAATGTAGTTGTGTGCATCACTTCCAATCCTCCATATATTATTTTGCAAATATATAGACACATACAGTACATACACATATAAATACATACATATACACACACACACACACACACACACACACACACACACACACACACACACACACACACACACACACACACACACACACACACACACACACACACACACACACACACACACACACACACACACACACACACACACACACATATATATATATATATATATATAAATAAATAAATAAATGTATATATATATTTCCTTTATTCCCCTCTAACCCTACCACCACTCCCCCAAATGGAGCAAAGTAGTGAACAACAATGATTATGTGTCACGCCCTGACCTTAGTTATCTTTGTTTTCTTTATTATGTTGGTTAGGTCAGGGTGTGATAAGGGTGGTTGGTTTAGTTTTTGTATTGTCTAGGTGTTTTGAGCCTGTCTAGGGTTTTTTGTATATCTATGGGGTTTTAGTATGTCTCGGTATATGTAGGTCTATGGTGGCCTGAATTGGTTCCCAATCAGAGACAGTTGTTTATCGTTGTCTCTGATTGGGGATCCTATTTAGGTTGCCATTTACCATTTTTGGTTTTGTGGGTTTTTGTCTATGTGTAGTTGCATGTCGGCACTCGGTTTATCATAGCGTCAGGGTCGATTTGTTACGTGTTATTTCTTCATTAAAAGAATAATGTTTTCTTATCACGCTGCGCCTTGGTCTCCTCTTTCTGACGACCGTGATATTAGGCCTGTATTTCCAGCTTATACATACTATATACATTTTACAATAGCTGTGTTTGTTTTTAACTCATCCTTCCTCAACCTCTCCCATATATTTCGGATGTCCATCCAGTTTCTCTTTGCCATCTCTTTCAGACTGTGCTGTTTTCACAAAGGTTCTCACGTTTTACAGTATGCTTTACATTAGTTATCTTGTTATCCATTCAACCCCTCCCATCTATCTCTGGTAAATGGCAACCTAAATAGGATCCCCAATCAGAGACAACGATTGGGAACCAATTCAGGCCACCATTCAACCTCTCCCATCTATCTCTGGTAAACCTAAATAGGATCCCCAATCAGAGACAACGATTGGGAACCAATTCAGGCCCCCATTCAACCCCTCCCATCTATCTCTTAACACCATCCAGTCCCATCCTTCAGCTCCCTTCAACCCCCACATGGAATGATATCAATCACATGGAATGGTATCAAACACATGGAATGATATCAAACACATGGAATGGTATCAAACACATGGAATGATATCAATCACATGGACTGGTATCAAACACATGGAATGATATCAAACACATGGAATGGTATCAATCACATGGAATGATATCAATCACATGGAATGGTATCAAACACATGGAATGATATCAAACACATGGAATGGTATCAAACACATGGAATGATATCAATCACATGGAATGGTATCAATCACATGGAATGATATCAAACACATGGAATGGTATCAAACACATGGAATGATATCAAACACATGGAATGGTATCAAACACATGGAATGATATCAATCACATGGAATGGTATCAAACACATGGAATGATATCAATCACATGGAATGGTATCAATCACATGGAATGATATCAAACACATGGAATGGTATCAATCACATGGAATGGTATCAATCACATGGAATGGTATCAATCACATGGAATGGTATCAAACACATCAAACACATGGAATGGTATCAAACACATGGAATGGTATCAATCACATGGAATGGTATCAAACACATCAAACACATGGAATGGTATCAAACACATGGAATGGTATCAATCACACGGAATGGTATCAAACACATGGAATGGTATCAAACACATGGAATGGTATCAATCACATGGAATGGTATCAAACACATGGAATGATATCAATCACATGGAATGGTATCAAACGCATCAAACACATGGAATGATATCAAACACATGGAATGTGTTTAATGTGTTTGATACTATTCCATGTGTTTGATACCATTCCATGTGTTTGATACCATTCCATGTGTTTGATACCATTCCATGTGTTTGATGTGTTTGATACCATTCCATGTGTTTGATACCATTCCGTGTGATTGATACCATTCCATGTGTTTGATACCATTCCATGTGTTTGATACCATTCCATGTGTTTGATACCATTCCATGTGATTGATACCATTCCATGTGTTTGATGTGTTTGATACCATTCCATGTGTTTGATATCATTCCATGTGTTTGATACCATTCCATGTGTTTGATACCATTCCATGTGTTTGATACCATTCCATGTGTTTGATACTATTCCATGTGTTTGATACCATTCCATGTGTTTGATGTGTTTGATACCATTCCATGTGTTTGATACCATTCCATGTGTTTGATACCATTCCATGTGTTTGATACCATTCCATGTGTTTGATACCATTCCATGTGATTGATACCATTCCATGTGTTTGATACCATTCCATGTGTTTGATACCATTCCATGTGATTGATACCATTCCATGTGTTTGATACCATTCCATGTGATTGATACCATTCCATGTGTTTGATACCATTCCATGTGATTGATACCATTCCATGTGTTTGATACCATTCCATGTGATTGATACCATTCCATGTGTTTGATACCATTCCATGTGTTTGATACCATTCCATGTGTTTGATACCATTCCATGTGTTTGATGTGTTTGATACCATTCCATGTGTTTGATACCATTCCATGTGTTTGATACCATTCCATGTGTTTGATACCATTCCATGTGTTTGATACCATTCCATGTGTTTGATGTGTTTGATACCATTCCATGTGTTTGATACCATTCCATGTGTTTGATGTGTTTGATACCATTCCATGTGTTTGATACCATTCCATGTGTTTGATACCATTCCATGTGTTTGATACCATTCCATGTGTTTGATGTGTTTGATACCATTCCATGTGTTTGATACTATTCCATGTGATTGATACCATTCCATGTGTTTGATACCATTCCATGTGTTTGATACCATTCCATGTGTTTGATGTGTTTGATACCATTCCATGTGTTTGATACTATTCCATGTGTTTGATACCATTCCATGTGTTTGATACCATTCCATGTGATTGATACCATTCCATGTGTTTGATACCATTCCATGTGATTGATACCATTCCATGTGATTGATACCATTCCATGTGATTGATACCATTCCATGTGTTTGATACTATTCCATGTGATTGATACCATTCCATGTGTTTGATGTGTTTGATACCATTCCATGTGTTTGATACCATTCCATGTGTTTGATACCATTCCATGTGTTTGATGTGTTTGATACCATTCCATGTGATTGATACCATTCCATGTGATTGATACCATTCCATGTGTTTGATGTGTTTGATACCATTCCATGTGATTGATACCATTCCATGTGTTTGATACCATTCCATGTGATTGATACCATTCCATGTGTTTGATACCATTCCATGTGTTTGATACCATTCCATGTGTTTGATACCATTCCATGTGTTTGATACCATTCCATGTGATTGATACCATTCCATGTGTTTGATACCATTCCATGTGTTTGATACCATTCCATGTGTTTGATACCATTCCATGTGATTGATACCATTCCATGTGTTTGATGTGTTTGATACCATTCCATGTGTTTGATACCATTCCATGTGTTTGATGTGCACACCCACTAACTGATTTATTTATGCCAGCAGCATACCACCCTGTATACTACAGAAACAGCGCTAACCAAACAGCAGTGCTAGGTGCCTGTGCTACAGAAACACCGCTAACCCAACAGTGCTAGGTGCCTGTGCTACAGAAACACCGCTAACCCAACAGTGCTAGGTGCCTGTGCTACAGAAACACCGCTAACCCAACAACAGTGCTAGGTGGCTGTGCTACAGAAACACCGCTAACCCAACAGTGCTAGGTGGCTGTGCTACAGAAACACCGCTAACCCAACAACAGTGCTAGGTGCCTGTGCTACGGAAACAGCGCTAACCCAACAACAGTACTTGGTGCGAGCAAGTGTAACTACACTCAAAAATTCTAATTTCATAGGTTTTTCAAAGACCTCAAAAGTGGTCTCCTGGTGTGGTTTAATTAAGCATCGTTGTAAACTTAGAACATCCAATATTGTTGTTTTTCTACGTTCAGGTATCACACTAGTGTGTGTAAATGTTCAGTGCTGTCAGCATGCAAGTCAATATGGAAAGAGAGATGGATTGAGACACACAGACACCCAAAGACAGTGCATTGGGAAAACATTCAGACCAATTGACTTTTTACACATTTTCTTATTGTTAAATTGATTAAATAGTTTTTTTCCCCCTCATCAATCGACACACAATACCCAATAATGAGGCAAAACCAGTTATTTTTTTTATTTATACTAGCAAATTTATTAAAAATGAAAAACAGAAATATCACATTTACATAACGTATTACTCAGTACTTTGTCAAAGCACCTTTGGCAGTGGTTACAGCCTCAAGTCTTCTTGGGTATGACGCTACAAGCTTGGCACACCTGTATTTGGGGAGTTTCTCCCATTCTTCTCTGCAGATCCTCACAAGCTTTCTCAGGTTGGATGGGAAGGGTTACTGCACAGATATTTTCAGGTCTGTCCACAGATGGTTGATTGGGTTCAAGTCCGGGCACGGGTTAGACACTCAAGGACATTCAGAGACTTGTCCCGAAGCCATTCCTGCGTTGTCTTGGCTGTGTGCTTAGGGTTGTTGTACTATTGTAAGGTGAACCTTCGACCCAGTCTGAGGTCCTGAGTGCTCTGGAGCAGGTTTTCATCAAGGATCTCTCTGTACTGTGCTCCATTAATCATTCACTCGATCCTGACTAGTCTCCCAGTCTCTGCTGCTGAAAAACATCCCCACAGCATGGTCACCTCCCCGTCCAAGACACTTCTCCCCGGATTGCTCAGTTTGGCCGGGTCTAGTATAAGTCTTGGTGGTTCCAAACTTCTTCCATTTAAGAATGATGGAGGCCACTGTGTTCTTGGGGACTTTCAACGCTGCAGACATGTTTTGGTACCCTTCCCCAGATCTGTGCCTCGACACAATCACGTCTCAGTACTCAGTACAGACAATTCCTTCCACCTGATGGCTTGGTTTTTGCTCTGAGATGTACTGTCAACTGTGGGACCTTATATGGCACAGGTGTGTGCCTTTCCAAATCATGTCAAATCAATTGAATTTACCACAGGTGGACTGTTTCTACAATCAAGTTGTAGAAACATCTCAAGGATGACCAATGGAAACAGGATGCACCTGAGCTCAATTTCGGATCTCATAGCAAAGGGTCTGAATACTTATGTAAATAAGGTACTTCTGTTTTTTTTTAAACATATACAAAAACCTGTTTTCGCTTTGTCATTTTCAGGAATTGAGTTCAGATTGCTCAGGATTTTCTTTTTTTTTAATCAATTTTAGAATAAGGCAGTAACATAACAAAATGTGGGAAAAGTCAAGGGGCACTGTGTAAATCAGGAAGAGACCACTTCCACAAAAGTCTGCGGCTAGCATCAAGTGAGACGTGAAATACCGTTTCTATGAATACAGACGTAAACCAAGTGGCTTCAAGTATCATCATGTCAATGAGAGGGCCTGGACATATTCCGTTTGAAAGGGCAAAACTTCCCAAAAAAATAACAAATACAAGGGTCAATTCAAACTAATAAAATTAAAAATTAAAAATTGTTCAGTTGCTTTCATTTTCAAGTTGATTAAATCAACTTACACTGAAAAAACACATCTGTACGTGAGTGTGTGTGGTGTCTATGTGTGTCTGTGTAAACGTGTGTGTGCGTGCGTGTGTGTGTGTGTGTGTGTGTGTACGTGTGTGTGTACGTGTGTGTGAGGAGGATGACTCTTCACACACCATTTGATTTGCATCTCAAATTGCATCACATCCCCTACATAGTGCACTACTTCTGGTCAAAACTAGTGCACTATGTAGGGAATAGGGTGCCATTTGGGACAGACACAAATGAGTGCTCTCTGCTGAGCTGTTAGCTGAACAGGTCTAATCTCCATTACATCCCACATCATCACAAACAAACACAGAGACATCACATTACTACAGGACCCTCACAGCAGAGTAGAGACTACAGTATGATCCTACAGTATGATACTACATTATGATCCTACAGTATGATCCTACAGTATGATCCTACAGTATGATACTACATTATGATACTACATTATGATACTACATTATGATACTACAGTATGATACTACAGTATGATACTACATTATGATACTACAGTATGATACTACAGTATGATACTACATTATGATACTACATTATGATACTACAGTATGATCCTACAGTATGATACTACATTATGATACTACAGGACCCTCACAGCAAAGTATAGACTACATTATGATACTACAGTATGATACTACAGTATGATCCTACAGTATGATACTACAGGACCCTCACAGCAGAGTATAGACTACATTATGATACTACAGTATGATACTACATTATGATACTACAGGACCCTCACGGCAGAGTAGAGCACATTACAGTACCTGGCAGTACACATTTCTAAGGGCCATAGGGAAAGGTGTGTCTTTCAGACCGTGAACATTTTACCTCAGCAGAGGGACAGTGAAGGGCGGGGAGAGGAGAGGAGAGGAGAGGAGAGGAGAGGAGAGGAGAGGAGAGGAGAGGAGAGGAGAGGAGAGGAGAGAGGAGAGGAGAGGAGAGGAGAGGAGAGAAGGGGAGAGGAGAGGAGAGAATAGAAGGGGAGAGGAGAGGAGAGGAGAGGAGAGGAGAGGAGAGGAGAGGAGAGGAGAGGAGAGGAGAGGAGAGGAGAGGAGAGGAGAGGAGAGGAGAGGAGAGGAGAGGAGAGGAGAGGAGAGGGAGAGGAGAGGAGAGGATAGAAGGGGAGAGGAGAGGAGAGAGAGAGAGAGAGGAGAGGAGAGGAGAGGAGAGGAGAGGAGAGGAGAGGAGGGGAGAGGAGAGGAGAGGAGGGGGAGAGAGAGGAGGAGAGGAGAGGAGAGGAGAGGAGAGGAGAGGAGAGGAGAGGAGAGGAGAGGAGAGGAGAGGAGAGGAGAGGAAAGCCACAGCAGTATCCTTGTAGTCGACACAGGAACTCATGTTAGGTCACTGACTATTTTGGCAGTTGATCAAAGAAGTCAATGATACAGTTTTCAGATGAAAGATACACCTGCGTGGCTTTGCATTTCACATCAATCATATCATTTCAATGAGGTTTTTTTATTCGTTGCCGTGGCAGAGCGGAATGAAGCACTGCGACGGTAGAAATCCACGTTAATCCAGGTAAATGGTTGTTTTCATTCAAACGGAAACAGGAACCGCAGACGTCTTCACAACAGCCCTGACACCTCAAAGTCAACAAGTCCTTTTGAAATGTGTCGCAACCACCACTACTTTTGTTTCACGTCCATTTTGACTATTTGACTTAACAGGATGAAAACATCTGAAGAAGAGAGGCACAAACGGAGGTATTTATGTGTTACTGAGCAGGGCCGGCTCCAGGCATCAACAACATAAGTGATAGCTTACGCCGAACCCCAAAAAATATTACAAATATATCATTTTTGTTGGGGATTGGGGAGGGGGGGGCTCAGTCGGGATCTCAACATACTGTTGAGAGTCAGAATAGTAGAATACACAAGGCGCCAGTTAAAAATGTGATCAGCAATTCTTCTACATGGAAACTACTACATGGACTCTACTACATGGACTCTACTACATGGACTCTACTACATGGACTCTACTACATGGACTCAACTACACCGAGGATACATGGACTCTACTACACCGAGGATACATGGACTCTACTTCATGGAGGCTACTACATGGAGGCTACTACATGGACTCTACTACATGGACTCTACTACATGGAGGCTACTACATGGACTCAACTACACAGACTCAACTACACAGACTCAACTACACAGACTCTACCACAATGAGGCTACATGGACTCCACAACGAGGAGGCTACATGGACTCTACTACACGAAGGTTACATGGACTCTACTACACGGAGGCTACATGGACTCTACTACACGGAGGTTATGTGGACTCTAAAACACAGAGGTTACTACATGGACTCTACTACACTGAGGTTTTGTGGACTCTACTACACGGAGGCTATGTGGACTCTACTACACGGAGGTTACGTGGACTCTAATACACGGAGGTTACGTGGACTCTACTACACGGAGGTTACTGCATGGACTCTACTACACGGAGGTTACGTGGACTCTACTACACGGAGGTTACGTGGACTCTACTACACGGAGGCTACTGCATGGACTCTACTACACGGGGGTTACGTGGACTCTACTACACGGAGGTTACTTGGACTCTAATACACAGATGTTTTGTGGACTCTACTACACGGAGGTTACGTGGACTCTACTACACGGAGGTTACGTGGACTCTACTACACGGATGTTATGTGGACTCTACTACACAGAGGCTACTGCATGGACTCTACTACACGGAGGTTACGTGGACTCTACTACACGGATGTTATGTGGACTCTACTACACAGAGGCTACTGCATGGACTCTACTACACGGAGGTTACGTGGACTCTACTACACGGAGGTTACGTGGACTCTACTACATGGAGGTTACGTGGACTCTACTACACGGAGGTTACGTGGACTCTACTACACGGAGGTTACGTGGACTCTACTACACGGAGGTTACGTGGACTCTACTACACGGAGGTTACGTGGACTCTACTACACGGAGGTTACATGGACTCTACTACACGGAGGTTACGTGGACTCTACTACATGGAGGTTACGTGGACTCTACTACACGGAGAATACGTGGACTCTACTACACGGAGGTTACGTGGACTCTACTACACGGAGGTTACGTGGACTCTACTACACGGAGGTTACGTGGACTCTACTACACGGAGGTTACGTGGACTCTACTATACGGATGTTACGTGGACTCTACTATACGGAGGTTACGTGGACTCTACTATACTGAGGTTATGTGGACTCTACTATACTGAGGTTACGTGGACTCTACTACACTGAGGCTACTACAGGGACTCTACTACACTGAGGTTTTGTGGACTCTACTACACGGAGGCTACTGCATGGACTCTACTACACAGAGGTTACGTGGACTCTACTACACTGAGGTTACGTGGACTCTATGACACGGAGGTTACGTGGACTCTACTACACGGAGGTTACATGGACTCTACTATTCGGAGGTTACATGGACTCTACTACACAGAGGTTACGTGGACTCTACTACACGGAGGTTACGTGGACTCTACTACACGGAGGTTACGTGGACTCTACTACACGGAGGATACGTGGACTCTACTACGCGGAGGTTACGTGGACTCTACTACACGGAGGTTACGTGGACTCTACTACGCGGAGGTTACGTGGACTCTACTACACAGAGGTTACGTGGACTCTACTACACGGAGGTTACGTGGACTCTACTACACGGAGGTTACGTGGACTCTACTACACGGAGGTTACGTGGACTCTACTACACGGAGGTTACGTGGACTCTACTACACGGAGGTTACGTGGACTCTACTACACGGAGGCTACTGCATGGACTCTACTACACGGGGGTTACGTGGACTCTACTACACGGAGGTTACTTGGACTCTAATACACAGATGTTTTGTGGACTCTACTACACGGAGGTTACGTGGACTCTACTACACGGAGGTTACGTGGACTCTACTACACGGATGTTATGTGGACTCTACTACACAGAGGCTACTGCATGGACTCTACTACACGGAGGTTACGTGGACTCTACTACACGGATGTTATGTGGACTCTACTACACAGAGGCTACTGCATGGACTCTACTACACGGAGGTTACGTGGACTCTACTACACGGAGGTTACGTGGACTCTACTACATGGAGGTTACGTGGACTCTACTACACGGAGGTTACGTGGACTCTACTACACGGAGGTTACGTGGACTCTACTACACGGAGGTTACGTGGACTCTACTACACGGAGGTTACGTGGACTCTACTACACGGAGGTTACATGGACTCTACTACACGGAGGTTATGTGGACTCTACTACATGGAGGTTACGTGGACTCTACTACACGGAGAATACGTGGACTCTACTACACGGAGGTTACGTGGACTCTACTACACAGAGGTTACGTGGACTCTACTACACGGAGGTTACGTGGACTCTACTACACGGAGGTTACGTGGACTCTACTATACGGATGTTACGTGGACTCTACTATACGGAGGTTACGTGGACTCTACTATACTGAGGTTATGTGGACTCTACTATACTGAGGTTACGTGGACTCTACTACACTGAGGCTACTACAGGGACTCTACTACACTGAGGTTTTGTGGACTCTACTACACGGAGGCTACTGCATGGACTCTACTACACAGAGGTTACGTGGACTCTACTACACTGAGGTTACGTGGACTCTATGACACGGAGGTTACGTGGACTCTACTACACGGAGGTTACATGGACTCTACTATTCGGAGGTTACATGGACTCTACTACACAGAGGTTACGTGGACTCTACTACACGGAGGTTACGTGGACTCTACTACACGGAGGTTACGTGGACTCTACTACACGGAGGATACGTGGACTCTACTACGCGGAGGTTACGTGGACTCTACTACACGGAGGTTACGTGGACTCTACTACGCGGAGGTTACGTGGACTCTACTACACAGAGGTTACGTGGACTCTACTACACGGAGGTTACGTGGACTCTACTACACGGAGGTTACGTGGACTCTACTACACGGAGGTTACGTGGACTCTACTACACGGAGGTTACGTGGACTCTACTACACGGAGGTTACGTGGACTCTACTACACGGAGGTTACATGGACTCTACTACACGGAGGTTACGTGGACTCTACTACACGGAGGTTACGTGGACTCTACTACACGGAGGTTACGTGGACTCTACTACACGGGGGTTACGTGGACTCTACTATGCGGAGGTTACGTGGACTCTACTACGCGGAGGTTACGTGGACTCTACTACGCGGAGGTTACGTGGACTCTACTACGCGGAGGTTACGTGGACTCTACTACGCGGAGGTTACGTGGACTCTACTACGCGGAGGTTACGTGGACTCTACTACGCGGAGGTTACGTGGACTCTACTACACTGAGGTTACGTGGACTCTACTACACTGAGGTTACGTGGACTCTACTACACTGAGGTTACGTGGACTCTACTACACTGAGGTTACGTGGACTCAAATACACGGGGGTTACGTGGATTCTACTACGCGGAGGTTACGTGGACTCTACTATACAGAGGCTATGTGGACTCTACTACACGGAGATTACGTGGACTCTACTACACGGAGGCTACTACATGGACTCTACTACACTGAGGTTTTGTTGACTCTACTACACAGAGGCTATGTGGACTCTACTACACTGAGGTTACGTGGCATAAAACTAGGCATAAGCTACATAGACACCACCAGACTGTGTTAGCCCGCTGACCTAAAGCTAGGCATAAGCTACATAAACTCCACCAGACTGTATTAGCCTGTTGAACTAAAGCTAAGCTGTTGTTGAACTAAAGCTAAGCTAACACAAATCTTTAGGTCTCAGGCTAGGTCACTCATCACCACAGCGTAGTTCACTGAACCACCTATGCTCCATTGTTATTCCGATGGATCAGATAAATCCATCACAGAAAGGCCGGGTCTGGAGCTCCATGCTACAGCACAGGGATGCCCTGTATTAATGTAGCCAGCGGTGGGAACCTAGCTTCACAGAGTTTCCAGACCAGATGAAGAAATTCAGTATTTCTCACCGCTGTATCCCACAGAGACAGAAACCAGGACAGAGTTGCCTGGTATATGTGGAAACAACTGGTATCCAACCAACTTGGGGCTTCTGCACACCAACTGATGGTGTTAGACCACTGACCTAGAGCCTATAATTGATCTAGAACCTGAAACTGACCTAGAGCCTGAAACTGACCTAGAGCCTGAAACTGACCTAGAGCCTAGAATTGAACTAGATCCTAGAATTAGCCTAGAATTGACCTAGAGCCTAGAATGGACCTAGAGCCTGAAACTGACCTAGAGCCTATAATTGATCTAGAGCCTAGAATTGACCTAGAATTGACCTAGAGCCTAGAATTGACCTTGAGCCTAGAATTGACCTAGAATTGACCTAGAGCCTAGAATTTACCTAGAGCCTAGAATTGACCTAGAGCCTGAAACTGACCTGGAGCCTATAATTGATCTAGAGCCTAGAATTGACCTAGAATTGACCTAGAGCCTAGAATTGACCTAGAACCTAGAATTGACCTAGAATTGACCTAGAGCCTAGAATTGACCTAGAGCCTAGAATTGACCTAGAGCCTAGAATTGACCTAGAATTGACCTAGAGCCTAGAATTGACCTAGAGCCTAGAATTTACCAAGAATTGACCTAGAGCCTAGAATTGACCTAGAGCCTAGAATTGACCTAGAGCCTAGAATTGATCTAGAGCCTAGAATTGACCTTGTAGCGTTAAGACAAGTCTTCTGGTCTCAGGTAAGGTTACTGAGCATAATTCTCCGAACCACCTCCGTTGCACGCGCTACAATGTCACTCACCACTTTGATGGTGGATGATCAGCTGCATCAGATAAAAACCATTAGAGGAAGGTCAGACCCAGTCAGTCCTACACTCTATGCTAACAACACCACGGTGATTAGCTGTGTTCACGTAGCCAGCAGAGGGCAGACAGCTTAGCATCACAGAGTTACAACCAGATGCTACATGGTGACTCACCACAGTGAAGTCCTCAGCGCTGCACTCCATGCCGCGGTAGTAGCATGACAGTAGCATGTCCTTGATTTCGTGGCCCGTCCGGTCGTAGAACTCCCGCATGTTAAAGGGGCGGGGCTTGAAGTTGAGGAAGTCAGATTTGATCTTCAGGGTCTCCAGAACGCTCTCCTCAACCAGGTGAGTGTCTCTGATCTCATACCTTGGAACATGGAAGCAGAAGGACAGTTAGGATCGGTCCTATAGCATCCTATCGGATCTGTTAGAGGACTAGAGGAGGGGTTATTGATCTTCAGGGTCTCCAGAACGCTCTCCTCAACCAAGTGAGTGTCTCTGATCTCATACCTTGGAACATGGAAGCAGAAGGAAAGTTAGGATCGGTCCTATAGCATCCTATCGGATCTGTTAGAGGACTAGAGGAGGGGTTATTGATCTTCAGGGTCTCCGGGATGCTCTCCTCAACCAGGTGAGTGTCTCTAATCTCATACCTTTTAGGATCGGTCCTATAGCATCCTATCGGATCTGTTAGAGGACTAGAGGAGGGGTTATTGATCTTCAGGGTCTCCGGGATGCTCTCCTCAACCAGGTGAGTGTCTCTGATCTCACACCTGCGACAGAACAGAATGATAGTTATATGAAAGTTGGGGATAGAACTAGGGGTTAGGGTTAGTGGTTAGGACAGATGAAATCAGCTTTGGGAGGGTGTCCCTTTACATACCTGGACAGAACGGATAAGTTTTAAGTCAACTTTAACAAATCAGATATTTACTACCTTCTCATAGACTACATGACCAACAGTATATGGACACCTGCTCATCAAACATCTCATTCCAAAATCATGGTCATTAATAAGGAGTTGGTCCCCCATTTACTGCTATAACAGCCTCCATTCTTCTGGGAGGGCTTTCCACTAGATGTTGGAACATTGCTGCTATAACAGCCTCCATTCTTCTGGGAAGGCTTTCCACTAGATGTTGGAACATTGCTGCTATAACAGCCTCCATTCTTCTGGGAAGGCTTTCCTCTAGATGTTGGAACATTGCTGCTATAACAGCCTCCATTCTTCTGGGAGGGCTTTCCACTAGATGTTGGAACATTGCTGCTAAAACAGCCTCCATTCTTCTGGGGAGGCTTTCCACTAGATGTTGGAATATTGCTGCTATAACAGCCTCCATTCTTATGGGAAGGCTTTCCTCTAGATGTTGGAACATTGCTGCTATAACACCCTCCATTCTTCTGGGAAAGCTTTCCACTAGATGTTGGAACATTGCTGCTATAACAGCCTCCATTCTTCTGGGAAGGGTTTCCACTAGATGTTGGAACATTGCTGCTATAACAGCCTCCATTCTTCTGGGAAGGCTTTCCTCTAGATGTTGGAACATTGCTGCTATAACAGCCTCCATTCTTCTGGGAAGGCTTTCCACTAGATGTTGGAACATTGCTGCTAAAACAGCCTCCATTCTTCTGGGGAGGCTTTCCACTAGATGTTGGAACATTGCTGCTATGACACCCTCCATTCTTCTGGGAAAGCTTTCCACTAGATGTTGGAACATTGCTGCTATAACAGCCTCCATTCTTCTGGGGAGACTTTCCACTAGATGTTGGAACATTGCTGCTATAACACCCTCCATTCTTCTGGGGAGGCTTTCCACTAGATGTTGGAACATTGCTGCTATAACAGCCTCCATTCTTCTGGGAAAGCTTTCCACTAGATGTTGGAACATTGCTGCTATAACAGCCTCCATTCTTCTGGGAAGGCTTTCCTCTAGATGTTGGAACATTGCTGCTATAACAGCCTCCATTCTTCTGGGAAGGGTTTCCACTAGATGTTGGAACATTGCTGCTATAACAGCCTCCATTCTTCTGGGAAGGCTTTCCTCTAGATGTTGGAACATTGCTGCTATAACAGCCTCCATTCTTCTGGGAAGGCTTTCCACTAGATGTTGGAACATTGCTGCTAAAACAGCCTCCATTCTTCTGGGGAGGCTTTCCACTAGATGTTGGAATATTGCTGCTATAACAGCCTCCATTTTTATGGGAAAGCTTTCCACTAGATGTTGGAACATTGCTGCTATAACAGCCTCCATTCTTCTGGGAAGGCTTTCACCTAGATATTGGAACATTGCTGCTATAACAGCCTCCATTCTTCTGGGAAGGCTTTCCACTAGATGTTGGAACATTGCTGCTAAAACAGCCTCCATTCTTATGGGAAGGCTTTCCACAAGATGTTGGAATATTGCTGCTATAACAGCCTCCATTCTTCTGGGAAGGCTTTCCTCTAGATGTTGGAATATTGCTGCTATAACAGCCTCCATTCTTATGGGAAGGCTTTCCTCTAGATGTTGGAACATTGCTGCTATAACACCCTCCATTCTTCTGGGAAAGCTTTCCACTAGATGTTGGAACATTGCTGCTATAACAGCCTCCATTCTTCTGGGAAGGGTTTCCACTAGATGTTGGAACATTGCTGCTATAACAGCCTCCATTCTTCTGGGAAGGCTTTCCTCTAGATGTTGGAACATTGCTGCTATAACAGCCTCCATTCTTCTGGGAAGGCTTTCCACTAGATGTTGGAACATTGCTGCTAAAACAGCCTCCATTCTTCTGGGGAGGCTTTCCACTAGATGTTGGAACATTGCTGCTATGACACCCTCCATTCTTCTGGGAAAGCTTTCCACTAGATGTTGGAACATTGCTGCTATAACAGCCTCCATTCTTCTGGGGAGACTTTCCACTAGATGTTGGAACATTGCTGCTATAACACCCTCCATTCTTCTGGGAGGCTTTCCACTAGATGTTGGAACATTGCTGCTATAACAGCCTCCATTCTTCTGGGAAAGCTTTCCACTAGATGTTGGAACATTGCTGCTATAACAGCCTCCATTCTTCTGGGAAGGCTTTCCTCTAGATGTTGGAACATTGCTGCTATAACAGCCTCCATTCTTCTGGGAAGGGTTTCCACTAGATGTTGGAACATTGCTGCTATAACAGCCTCCATTCTTCTGGGAAGGCTTTCCTCTAGATGTTGGAACATTGCTGCTATAACAGCCTCCATTCTTCTGGGAAGGCTTTCCACTAGATGTTGGAACATTGCTGCTAAAACAGCCTCCATTCTTCTGGGGAGGCTTTCCACTAGATGTTGGAATATTGCTGCTATAACAGCCTCCATTTTTATGGGAAAGCTTTCCACTAGATGTTGGAACATTGCTGCTATAACAGCCTCCATTCTTCTGGGAAGGCTTTCACCTAGATATTGGAACATTGCTGCTATAACAGCCTCCATTCTTCTGGGAAGGCTTTCCACTAGATGTTGGAACATTGCTGCTAAAACAGCCTCCATTCTTATGGGAAGGCTTTCCACAAGATGTTGGAATATTGCTGCTATAACAGCCTCCATTCTTCTGGGAAGGCTTTCCTCTAGATGTTGGAACATTGCTGCTATAACAGCCTCCATTCTTCTGAGAAGGCTTTCCACTAGATGTTGGAACATTGCTGCTATAACAGCCTCCATTCTTCTCTGAAGGCTTTCCACTAGATGTTGGAATATTGCTGCGGGAATTTGCTCCCGTATTAAAATAGACATGATGAGCTGCCAGTAATATTTAAACACGCGGGGCTGACGATACACTTGGCTACTCATTCATTGCAGCTGCAGTGGGACTGGAAGTAGAGAGAAGCACGTTATATGGTTTGTAATAATGTTGAATAAAGACAGTGTTGACAGTGCTGAATAAAAACGTAGATGTAAACTCAAGCATAAAAACAGCAGGTCTTTGCTGTATTCTGACACTCTCTCTCTGTGGTCAGGGTTTTAAAAGTTATGAAATCTCATGTAGGCTAGTATCAAACTTTGCTTCTGGCCGGGGAAGCTGTAGGAACGATGATTTGAGCTATCCGATTGGCCAGCGCAGATCTCCCAGTCCACCAGGTAGGCGGAGTTAGTCTTTTCAGACAAATGAAATGGTTTAAAATGGAAACACTTTGTTTACCCGATGCTCAGGGCTTCTGAATCAAGTTCATCTACGACCAACAGCACAACACAATCAAAAATAAAGACTCTATCACAGCCTCTATCGTTGGCTTTATCACAGCCTCTGTCGTTGGCTTTATCACAGCCTCTATCACAGCCTCTATCATTGGCTTTATCAGATCCTCTATCACAGCCTCTGTCGTTGGCTTTATCACAGCCTCTATCACAGCCTCTGTCGTTGGCTTTATCACAGCCTCTGTCGTTGGCTTTATCACAGCCTCTATCACAGCCTCTGTCGTTGGCTTTATCACAGCCTCTGTCGTTGGCTTTATCACAGCCTCTATCACAGCCCCTAGCACATCCTCTATCATTGGCTTTATCACATCCTCTATCACAGCCTCTGTCGTTGGCTTTATCACAGCCTCTATTGTTGGCTTTATCACAGGCTCTATCACAGCCTCTATCATTGGCTTTATCATAGCCTCTATCATAGCCTCTATCGTTGGCTTTATCACAGCCTCTATCACAGCCTCTATCATTGGCTTTATCACAGCCTCTATCATAGCCTCTATCGTTGGCTTTTATCACAGCCTCGGTCGTTGGCTTTATCACAACCTCTATCATAGCCTCTATCGTTGGCTTTATCATAGCCTCTGTCGTTGGCTTTATCACAATCTCTATCATAGCCTCTATCGTTGGCTTTATCACAGCCTCTAACACAGCCTCTATCACAGCCTCTATCATTGGCTTTATCACAGCCTCTATCATAGCCTCTATCGTTGGCTTTTATCACAGCCTCTATCATTGGCTTTATCACAGCCTCTATCATTGGCTTTATCACAGCCTCTATCGTTGGCTTTTATCACAGCCTCTATCATTGGCTTGATCACAGCCTCTATCGTTGGCTTTTATCACAGCCTCTATCATTGGCTTTATCACAGCCTCTATCGTTGGCTTTATCATAGCCTCTATCACAGCCTCTATCATTGGCTTTTATCACAGTATCTATCACAGCCTCTATCGTTGGCTTTATCACAGGCTCTATCATAGCCTCTATTGTTGGCTTTTAGCACAGCCTCTATCACAGCCTCTATCGTTGGCTTTAGCACAGCCTCTATCGTTGGCTTTATCACAGCCTCTATCATTGGCTTTATCACAGCCTCTAACACAGTATCTATCACAGCCTCTATCATTGGCTTTATCACAGCCTCTATCATAGCCTCTATCGTTGGCTTTAGCACAGCCTCTATCATAGCCTCTATTGTTGGCTTTATCACAGTCTCTATCATTGGCTTTATCACAGCCTCTATCATAGATTCTATCGTTGGCTTTATCACAGCCTCTATCGTTGGCTTTATCACAGCCTCTATCATTGGCTTTATCACAGCCTCTATCATAGCCTCTATCGTTGGCTTTATCACATCCTCTATCACAGCCTCTATCGTTGGCTTTATCACAGTCTCTATCATTGGCTTTATCACAGCCTCTAACACAGACTCTATCACAGCCTCTATCGTTGGCTTTATCACAGCCACTATCATAGCCTCTATCGTTGGTTTTATCACATCCTCTATCGTTGGCTTTATCACAGCCTCTAACACAGGCTCTATCGTTGTCTTTATTACAGACTTTATCGTTGGCTTTTATCACGTCCTCTATCGTTGGATTTATCACAGCCTCTATCGTTGGATTTATCACAGCCTCTAACACAGCCTGTATCACAGCCTCTATCGTTGGCTTTATCACAGCCTCTAACACAGCCTGTATCACAGCCTCTATCGTTGGCTTTATCACAGCCTCTATCGTTGGCTTTTATCACAGCCTTTATCTATGGCTTATATCACAGAAATGTTTGGTGATCGACTACGAATGACTTGAAGATCGACCTGCGATCGACCGGTTGGTGACTACTGTCCTAGAGACATCTAGTCTTCTCAGACCAAGGAGGGAGAGACAGATGAAGGCAGGATACTCAAAGCTCTGTGTTCTGTTAGCTTGACATTAGATATTATCCCCACACTGTCTGTAAAAGTCCTTTTTTTTCACCTTTATGTAACCAGGTAGACAAGTTGAGAACAAGTTCTCATTTACAATTGCGACCTGGCCAAGAATAAAGCAAAGCAGTTCGACACATACAACAACACAGAGTTACACATGGAGTAAAACTAACATACAGTCAATAATACTGTAGAATAATAAGTCTATATACGATGTGAGCAAATTAGGTGAGAAGGGAGGTAAAGGCAAAAAAAAGGCCATGGTGGCAAAGTAAATACAATATAGCAAGTAAAACACTGGAATGGTAGATTTGCAGTGGAAGAATGTGCAAAGTAGAAATAGAAATAATGGGGTGCAAAGGATTAAAATAAATAAATAAATAAATACAGTAGAGAGGGAGGTAGTTGGGCTAAATTATAGATGGGCTGTGTACAGGTGCAGTAATCTGTGAGCTGATCTGACAGCTGGTGCTTAAAGCTAGTGAGGGAGATAAGCGTTTCCAGTTTCAGAGATTTTTGTAGTTCGTTCCAGTCATCGGTAGCAGAAAAATGGAACTGGCAGCTGACTCAGGACTACATATTCCCCTAGCAATGGGGGTTTGAGCTGACTCAGGACTACATATACCCCTAGCAATGGGGGTTTGAGCTGACTCAGGACTACATATACCCCTGGCAATGGGGGTTTGAGCTGACTCAGGACTACATATACCCCTGGCAATGGGGGTTTGAGCTGACTCAGGACTACATATACCCCTGGCAATGGGGGTTTGAGCTGACTCAGGACAACATATACCCTTGGCAATGGGGGTTTGAGCTGACTCAGGACAACATATACCCCTAGCAATGGGGGTTTGAGCTGACTCAGGACTACATATACCCCTGGCAATGGGGGTTTGAGCTGACTCAGGACTACATATACCCCTGGCAATGGGGGTTTGAGCTGACTCAGGACTACATATACCCCTGGCAATGGGGGTTTGAGCTGACTCAGGACAACATATACCCTTGGCAATGGGGGTTTGAGCTGACTCAGGACAACATATACCCCTAGCAATGGGGGTTTGAGCTGACTCAGGACAACATATACCCCTGGCAATGGGAGTTTGAGCTGACTCAGGACAACATATACCCCTGGCAATGGGGGTTTGAGCTGACCCAGACTACATACTGTATATGGGGGTTTGAGCCATTCTTGTCTGAGCCCCCCCATTACAACCGATCGATCTCTACATTCCCTGCCGTTTTAAAAATAGTACACTATTAAGATTCAATCTGGTTTAACAAAAACAATAGCTGTGATGTTCAGTTAAAGTCAATTAGAGGGACTAACAAAAGATCTCAGTGAGATGAATCGCTCATCATCAGTCAGCAATCTCCAACAATCATTCTGCCATGCAGTACAACTAAATGAATTGGCAGTGAGGGGGGGATCCACTTTAGTGAAACTAAGAGCCTATTCTAGTGCAGTAATTCAGGTCAAATGTCCTTGAGAGAACTAAGAGCCTATTCTAGTGCAGTAATTCAGGTCAAGTGTCCTTGAGAGAACTAAGAGCCTATTCTAGTGCAGTAATTCAGGTCAAGTGTCCTTGAGAAAACTAAGAGCCTATTCTAGTGCAGCAATTCAGGTCAAGTGTCCTTGAGAGAACTAAGAGCCTATTCTAGTGCAGTAATTCAGGTCAAGTGTCCTTGAGAGAACTAAGAGCCTATTCTAGTGCAGTAATTCAGGTCAAGTGTCCTTGAGAGAACTAAGAGCCTATTCTAGTGCAGTAATTCAGGTCAAGTGTCCTTGAGAGAACTAAGAGCCTATTCTAGTGCAGTAATTCAGGTCAAGTGTCCTTGAGAGAACTAAGAGCCTATTCGAGTGCAGCAATTCAGGTCAAGTGTCCTTGAGAGAACTAAGAGCCTATTCTAGTGCAGTAATTCAGGTCAAGTGTCCTTGAGAGAACTTGTACGTTCAGCGTGGTATTAAAAGAGCTACGTACAAAACCATCAGGTATCGTTTCTGAAGTGTCCACCCTGAACACACACACACACACACACACACACACACACACACACACACACACACACACACACACACACACACACACACACACACACACACACACACACACACACACACACACACACACACACACACACACACACACACACACACACACACACTGCAATTGTGGATGCCATTTACCCTCAAGCTATTGAAGTTATACTGTGACTGTAGCCCAAGATTGTTTCACGCCTCAAAAAGGTGTCAGCATGCAATTGTGGATGCCATTTACCCTCAAGCTATTGAAGTTATACTGTGACTGTAGCCCAAGATTGTTTCACGCCTCAAAAAGGTGTCAGCATGAAGCTATTCCTCCCTGCCACTATCAACCTCCAACACCTGCTCAGGTTACACACACAGTTACTAATTAACCTTCCGTAATAATAGCACCCTACACCAAGTCCATTTAAAGACCATGATAACAAAGGAATAAGCAATTAGTGGACACAAACGTCCACATACAATATATGGCCGTTGTTAGAGATTATTATGTTGTAGACCTGCAAAATGTTTTAGATTAAAGAACAGAGAACAACAAAAGTCTGCTCACACAATAAGCATATGGTTGTATGAGGACAAAAGTCTGCTCACACAATAAGCGTCTGGTTGTATAAGGACAAAAGTCTGCTCACACAATAAGCGTCTGGTTGTATGAGGACAAAAGTCTGCTCACACAATAAGCGTATGGTTGTATGAGGACAAAAGTCTGCTCACACAATAAGCGTATGGTTGTATGAGGACAAAAGTTTGCTCACACAATAAGCGTCTGGTTGTATAAGGACAAAAGTTTGCTCACACAATAAGCGTCTGGTTGTATGAGGACAAAAGTTTGCTCACACAATAAGCGTCTGGTTGTATATGGACAAAAGTTTGCTCACACAATAAGCGTCTGGTTGTATGAGGACAAAAGTCTGCTCACACAATAAGCGTCTGGTTGTTTAATAAGGACAAAAGTCTGCTCACACAATAAGCGTCTGGTTGTATGAGGGCAAAAGTCTGCTCACACAATAAGCGTCTGGTTGTATAAGGACAAAAGTTTGCTCACACAATAAGCGTCTGGTTGTATATGGACAAAAGTTTGCTCACACAATAAGCGTCTGGTTGTATGAGGACAAAAGTCTGCTCACACAATAAGCGTCTGGTTGTTTAATAAGGACAAAAGTCTGCTCACACAATAAGCGTCTGGTTGTATGAGGGCAAAAGTCTGCTCACACAATAAGCGTCTGGTTGTTTAATAAGGACAAAAGAAAAGAACAACGTCTGTTGTCGAGATGTTGTTGTTATCATCATACATCCCTGACAATATTTTTACCGTGTCTAGTTAACTTTGGGGCGCAGTAACAAAGAACAGCCCTCCCACAATAACTTGCCTGTCATGCAGGTGAATGAGGACCCAAAAGCGACTTGGCGAAAACAGAGTTTTTAATCCAGTAAGAAACTTTACAAAACAAAAAGCATAATACTACTCGTAAAGACGAGAACAGACTGGAGACTTGATCGAGAACTGCAGGTTGCCTCGGGAAGGCACTTGAACCTAGCAGACTCAGACACCTGCTCACCACGCAGCATCTGAGGGAAACACGACACGACAGGGCAAAACATAGACACAGCAAGGTGAATTATAGATGAGGATCCGACAGGGCAGGAACGGAAAACAAGGAGAGAAATAGGGACTCTAATCAGGGAAAAGGATCGGGAACAGGTGTGGGAAGACTAAATGATGATTAGGGGAATAGGAACAGCTGGGAGCAGGAACGGAACGATAGAGAGAAGAGAGAGCGAGAGAGAGAGAGGGAGGGGAGAGAGAGGGATAGAAAGAGGGAAAGAACCTAATAAGACCAGCAGAGGGAAACGAATAGAAGGGGAAGCACAGGGACAAGACATGATAATTAATGACAAAACATGACAGTACCCCCACTCACCGAGCGCCTCCTGGCGCACTCGAGGAGGAATCCTGGCGGCAACGGAGGAAATCATCAATGAGTGAACGGTCCAGCACGTCCCGAGACGGAACCCAACTCCTCTCCTCAGGACCGTAACCCTCCCAATCCACTAAGTATTGGTGACCCCGTCCCGAGAACGCATGTCCATGATCTTATGTACCTTGTAAATAGGTGCGCTCTCGACAAGGACGGGAGGGGGGAGGGAAGACGAACGGGGGTGCGAAGAAAGGGCTTGACACAGGAGACATGGAAGACAGGATGGACGCGACGAAGATGTCGCGGAAGAAGCAGTCGCACAGCGACAGGATTGACGACCTGGGAGACACGGAACGGACCAATGAACCGCGGAGTCAACTTACGAGAAGCTGTCATAAGAGGAAGGTTGCGAGTGGAAAGCCACACTCTCTGGCCGCAACAATACCTTGGACTCTTAATCCTGCGTTTATTGGCGGCTCTCACAGTCTGTGCCCTGTAGCGGCAAAGTGCAGACCTCACCCTCCTCCAGGTGCGCTCACAACGTTGGACAAACGCTTGAGCGGAGGGAACGCTGGACTCGGCAAGCTGGGAAGAGAACAGAGGAGGCTGGTAACCCAGACTACTCTGAAACGGAGATAACCCGGTAGCAGACGAAGGAAGCGAGTTGTGAGCGTATTCTGCCCAGGGGAGCTGTTCTGCCCAAGACGCAGGGTTTCTGAAAGAAAGGCTGCGTAGTATGCGACCAATCGTCTGATTGGCCCTCTCTGCTTGACCGTTAGACTGGGGATGAAACCCGGAAGAGAGACTGACGGACGCACCAATCAAACGACAGAACTCCCTCCAAAACTGTGACGTGAATTGCGGGCCTCTGTCTGAAACGGCGTCTAACGGGAGGCCATGAATTCTGAACACATTCTCGATAATGATTTGTGCCGTCTCCTTAGCGGAAGGAAGTTTAGCGAGGGGAATGAAATGTGCCGCCTTAGAGAACCTATCGACAACCGTAAGAATCACAGTCTTCCCCGCAGACAAAGGCAGACCGGTAATGAAGTCTAGGGCGATGTGAGACCATGGTCGAGAAGGAATGGGGAGCGGTCTGAGACGACCGGCAGGAGGAGAGTTACCCGACTTAGTCTGCGCGCAGTCCGAACAAGCAGCCACGAAACGGCGCGTGTCACGCTCCTGAGTCGGCCACCAAAAGCGCTGGCGAATAGACGCAAGAGTGCCTCGAACACCGGGATGACCAGCTAACTTGGCAGAGTGAGCCCACTGAAGAACAGCCAGACGAGTGGAAACAGGAACGAAAAGGAGGTTACTAGGACAAGCGCGCGGCGACGCAGTGTGCGTGAGTGCTTGCTTAACCTGTCTTTCAATTCCCCAGACTGTCAACCCGACAACACGCCCATAAGGAAGAATCCCCTCGGGATCAGTAGAAGCCACAGAAGAACTAAACAGACGGGATAAGGCATCAGGCTTGGTGTTCTTGCTACCCGGACGGTAAGAAATCACAAACTCGAAACGAGCGAAAAACAACGCCCAACGAGCTTGACGGGCATTAAGTCGTTTGGCAGAACGGATGTACTCAAGGTTCTTATGGTCTGTCCAAACGACAAAAGGAACGGTCGCCCCCTCCAACCACTGTCGCCATTCGCCTAGGGCTAAGCGGATGGCGAGCAGTTCACGGTTACCCACATCATAGTTGCGCTCAGATGGCGACAGGCGATGAGAAAAATAAGCGCAAGGATGAACCTTATCGTCAGACTGGAAGCGCTGGGATAGAATGGCTCCCACGCCTACCTCTGAAGCGTCAACCTCGACAATGAATTGTCTAGTGACGTCAGGAGTAACGAGGATAGGAGCGGACGTAAACGTTCTTTTAGAAGATCAAAAGCTCCCTGGGCGGAACCGGACCACTTAAAACACGTCTTGACAGAAGTAAGAGCTGTGAGAGGGGCAGCAACTTGACCGAAATTACGAATGAAACGCCGATAGAAATTAGCGAAACCTAAAAGCGCTGCAACTCGACACGTGACCTCGGAACGGGCCAATCACTGACAGCTTGGACCTTAGCGGAATCCATCTGAATGCCTTCAGCGGAAATAACGGAACCGAGAAAAGTAACGGAGGAGACATGAAAAGAGCACTTCTCAGCCTTTACGTAGAGACAATTCTCTAAAAGGCGCTGTAGAACACGTCGAACGTGCTGAACATGAATCTCGAGTGACGGTGAAAAAATCAGGATATCGTCAAGATAGACAAAAACAAAGATGTTCAGCATGTCTCTCAGAACATCATTAACTAATGCCTGAAAAACAGCTGGCGCATTGGCGAGACCAAACGGCAGAACCCGGTACTCAAAATGCCCTAACGGAGTGTTAAACGCCGTTTTCCACTCGTCCCCCTCTCTGATGCGCACGAGATGGTAAGCGTTACGAAGGTCCAACTTAGTAAAGCACCTGGCTCCCTGCAGAATCTCGAAGGCTGATGACATAAGGGGAAGCGGATAACGATTCTTAACCGTTATGTCATTCAGCCCTCGATAATCCACGCAGGGGCGCAGAGTACCGTCCTTCTTCTTAACAAAAAGAACCCCGCCCCGGCCGGAGAGGAAGAAGGCACTATGGTACCGGCGTCAAGAGACACAGATAAATAATCCTCGAGAGCCTTACGTTCGGGAGCCGACAGAGAGTATAGTCTACCCCGAGGAGGAGTGGTCCCCGGAAGGAGATCAATACTACAATCATACGACCGGTGAGGAGGAAGGGAGTTGGCTCGGGACCGACTGAAGACCGTGCGCAGATCATGATATTCCTCCGGCACTCCTGTCAAATCGCCAGGTTCCTCCTGAGAAGTGGGGACAGAAGAAATGGGAGGGATGGCAGACATTAAGCACTTCACATGACAAGATACGTTCCAGGATAGGATAGAATTACAAGACCAATTAATAGAAGGATTATGACATACTAGCCAGGGATGACCCAAAACAACAGGTGTGAAAGGTGAACGAAAAATCAAAAAAGAAATAGTCTCACTGTGGTTACCAGATACTGTGAGAGTTAAAGGTAGTGTCTCAAATCTGATACTGGGAAGATGACTACCATCTAAGGCAAACATGGGCGTAGGCTTGTCTAACTGTCTGAAAGGAATGTTATGTTTCCGAACCCATGCTTCGTCCATGAAACAACCCTCAGCCCCAGAGTCAATCAAGGCACTGCATGTAGCACCCGAACCGGTCCAGCGTAGATGGACCGACATAGTAGTACAGGATCTAGATGAAGAGACCTGAGTAGTAGCGCTCACCAGTAGCCCTCCGCTTACTGATGGGCTCTGGCCTCTTACTGGACATGAATTAACAAAATGTCCATCAAATCCGCAATAGAGGCACAGGCGGTTGGTGATCCTCCGTTCCCTCTCCTTAGTCGAGATGCGAATCCCTCCCAGCTGCATGGGCTCAGTCTCAGAGCCAGAGGAGGGAGATGGTTGCGATGCGGAGCAGGGAAACACCGTTGATGCGAGCTCTCTTCCACGAGCCTGGTGACGAAGATCTACCCGTCGTTCTATGCGGATGGCGAGAGCAATCAAAGAGTCCACACTGGAAGGAACCTCCCGAGAGAGAATCTCATCTTTGACCACTGTGTGGAGTCCCTCCAGAAAACGAGCGAGCAGCGCCGGCTCGTTCCAGTCACTAGAGGCAGCAAGAGTACGAAACTCTATAGAGTAATCCGTTATGGATCGATCACCTTGGCATAGGGAAGCCAGGGCCCTAGAAGCCTCCCCACCAAAAACTGAACGGTCAAAAACCCGAATCATCTCCTCTTTAAAGTTCTGGTAATTGTTAGAACAATCAGCCCTTGCCTCCCAGATAGCTGTGCCCCACTCTCGGGCCCGGCCAGTAAGGAGTGAAATGACGTAAGCAACCCGAGCTCTCTCTAGAGTATGTGTTGGGTTGGAGAGAGAACACAATCTCACACTGGGTGAGAAAGGAGCGGCACTCAGTGGGCTGCCCGGAGTAGCAAGGTGGGTTATTAACCCTAGGTTCTGGAGGCTCGGCAGGCCAGGAAGTAACAGGTGGCACGAGACGAAGACTCTGGAACTGTCCAGAGAGGTCGGAAACCTGAGCGGCCAGGTTCTCCACGGCATGGCGAGCAGCAGACAATTCCTGCTCGTGTCTGCCGAGCATGGCTCCTTGGATCTCGACGGCAGTGTTACGAGCGTCTGTAGTCGCTGGGTCCATTCCTTGGTCGGATCCTTCTGTCATGCAGGTGAATGAGGACCCAAAAGCGACTTGGCGAAAACAGAGTTTTTAATCCAGTAAGAAACTTTACAAAACAAAAAGCATAATACTACTCGTAAAGACGAGAACAGACTGGAGACTTGATCGAGAACTGCAGGTTGCCTCGGGAAGGCACTTGAACCTAGCAGACTCAGACACCTGCTCACCACGCAGCATCTGAGGGAAACACGACACGACAGGGCAAAACATAGACACAGCACGGTGAATTATAGATGAGGATCCGACAGGGCAGGAACGGAAAACAAGGAGAGAAATAGGGACTCTAATCAGGGAAAAGGATCGGGAACAGGTGTGGGAAGACTAAATGATGATTAGGGGAATAGGAACAGCTGGGAGCAGGAACGGAACGATAGAGAGAAGAGAGAGCGAGAGAGAGAGAGGGAGGGGGAGAGAGAGGGATAGAAAGAGGGAAAGAACCTAATAAGACCAGCAGAGGGAAACGAATAGAAGGGGAAGCACAGGGACAAGACATGATAATTAATGACAAAACATGACATTGCCTAGTTAAAATAAAGGTTAAATAAAATACATAAATTAAATTAAATAAGCACAGTGAAATACAGGACAAACTTTTAGGCACCGAAGTTAACATCATTATGTCACAATGCAAACTGAGGTAATAAAATACCTTCATGGATAAACCACTGAAATGAAGATACATTTATGTGATTAAAACGGAGAAACCATTTGAATATGTTTCAATACGGCAAGAGTATAATGGGTTTGTTGTGTTCAATACTTCTAAATTATTCCAAAAAAAACAACATCATCACAAAACAACACTATAATGACAGAACAAATGCCCTGTCTAACTCTAATCTAGTTTACAGGATCTGCTTTTTATGTGTTTACCAGGAGCTTCAATGGATTTAGCAGCAGCTACTCTTCCTGGGGTCCACAGGAAACACAAAACACGACAAGTAACAAAACACTGATACACAAGGACAGTTAAAGACATTTAAAATACCACCATACACAAACAATAACAATTATGTGCGTGTGTGTGTGTGTGTGTGTCCTGACAATCCCTGCCGTTCTATGAGATGTTGTTTAATCCGTTTTCTTAAAAGGTCATTCTTCTGTTTTCTTGAGTAATAGGAGATGGAAGGGAGTTCCACACGATCATGGCTCTGAATAAAACTGTGTGTTGCTGTGAATTCCTTTTGGACGTAGTGAAGAGACCCCTGGTGGCATGCCTTGTGGGGTATGTATGGGTGTCTGAAGAGACCCCTGGTGGCATGCCTTGTGGGGTATGTATGGGTGTCTGAAGAGACCCCTGGTGGCATGCCTTGTGGGGTATGTATGGGTGTCTGAAGAGACCCCTGGTGGCATGTCTTGTGGGGTATGTATGGGTGTCTGAAGAGACCCCTGGTGGCATGCCTTGTGGGGTATGTATGGGTGTCTGAAGAGACCCCTGGTGGCATGCCTTGTGGGGTATGTATGGGTGTCTGAGCTGAATGTTATTTGATTATGTAGACCATATGGATTTTTCATCACAGTAATATCTCTCATCAAAACTAAGCAGTTTATCTCTCATCAACCAGGAAATTATTTTATTTATTATTATTTTATTTATATATTTTATTTTACTAGGCAAGTCAGTTAAGAACAAATTCTTATTCTCAATGACGGCCTAGGAACAGTGGGTTAACTGCCTTGTTCAGGGGCAGAACGGCAGATTTTGTACCTTGTCAGCTCGGGGAGTTGAACTTGCAACCCTTTCGGTTACTAGTCCAATGCTCTAACCACTAGGCTACCCTGTCGCTCCAGGTATGCATGTCGTTGATGTTAGTTCTGTATGTGCAGTTAAGGGCGCGACTCTGTTCTAAGCCAGTAGCAGCTTTGCTAGGTCTTTCTTTACAGCACCTTTACCGCACATATTACCTGACGTTAATCAAGATGGGACCAGAGCCTGAACAACTAGTACAACTTGATCTTTGTGTCAAAAACACATTTTTTTTTATAACAGACTCACCTCTCCCCATCTTCACAACAACTTGGTCTGATGATGAGTATCAGTATGACTGGACCGTGATAATTGATAATGTTATAAGTAGGAGTTTCGCTTCCTCAACTTGTTCAACAGTCACCCTCTTTATACACAACTCCAGTTGAGGTTTAGGTCTTAGAGAATGTTTGGAACCAAATACAATGCTTTTGGTTTTACACGTATTGTATAAGAACAGTTTATTATTAAATCACCAATTCTGATGGCTTTGGGTGCTGGCATGTAGAGTGTGGAATCATATTCGCATGCATAAGTCATTCTAGCTTTGTGTAAGACTAGTGGCAAATCATTTGCAGAAATAGAGAAGGGTAACGGCCCAAGGTAACTGCCCTGAGGGACACCGCATGGGATATATGTGACGTTAGAGAAGTTTCAAATTGGAGAACACTCACTGGGTTCTATTGGATAAATAACTCAAACCATGTGATGAGGATGTAAAGCCATAGCACATTAGTTTCTTCAATAACAATGTATGATAAATAACATCAAAGGCTAATCTTAAATGTAACTATACAGCTCCAACTAACATCTTATTATCCATTTATTTTTAACCAAATCATCAGTCCTCTGAGTCAGTGCAATACAAGTTGAGTGGCCTTCTCTACATGCATGCTGAAAGTCAATAGTTAACTTGTTCTCTGAAAAATAGCATTGTATTTGTTCAAACACAAATCCCTCCATCAGTTTAAGAACAGGAAGCAAACTGATTGGGTGGCTGTTAGAGCCAGCAAAGGGTGCTTTACTATTTTTAGGCAGTGGAATTACTTTAGCTTTCTTCTATGGCTGTGGGCACACACACAATCCTTTAGACTTTGGTTAAAGACATGGCAAATACGGATGGCAATACAGCCTTAGTGCGATATACTGTATTCCTAAACATAACTGAATTGTACCCAGTGTCCCACCAAGCTTCTTATAGCAGCAACAGAGCTGCCAGGAGAGCACTTAAGTCCTTGTGTTGTTGCTCAGAAATCAACAGTCACAGCTAAAGCTTTAGTCATGTGGAGGAATATTGCCCTGCCACTGTTCTTCTTTCCATAAACCAATCACAGTACTCTCTGTATTGTACAGGGGGAGGGGTGGTGGAGAGAGTGTGTGGGGAGAGAAGGGAGAGGGGAGGGTGGTTAAATTAGATGACGAGCAACTAGAGGAATGGAGGGCATGATCTGCATCGTGTCTCTCTCTCCCTGTCCAGACTTCTCTCTCCAGCTCTCTCTCAGGAGTAAATAGATATAGACCTTCTCTCGTCTCTCTCTCCCTGTCCAGACTTCTCTCTCCGTCTCTCTCTCAGGAGTAAATAGATATAGACCTTCTCTCATCTCTCTCTCCCTGTCCAGACTTCTCTCTCCGTCTCTCTCTCCCTGTCCAGACTTCTCCCTCCGTCTCTCTCTCAGGAGTAAATAGATATAGACCTTCTCTCATCTCTCTCTCCCTGTCCAGACTTCTCTCTCCGTCTCTCTCTCCCTGTCCAGACTTCTCCCTCCGTCTCTCTCTCAGGAGTAAATAGATATACACTAGACAGCCCGAGCTGATGAGACATGATCATTGACAAACACTGTTCTCATCCCTAGCCGCGTCCTCAGAGCATGCGCAGACCAGCTGGTTGGTGTCTTTATGGACATATTCATTCAATCCTTATCTCAGTATGCTGTTCCCACATGCTTCAAGAGGGCCACCATTGTTCCTGTTCCCAAGAAAGCTAAGGTAACTGAGCTAAGCGACTATCGTCCCATAGCACTCACTTCCGTCATCATGAAGCGCTTTGAGAGACTAGTCAAGGATCATATCACATCCAAATCAAATCTAATTTTATTGGTCACATACACATGGTCAGCAGATGTTAATGCAAGTGTAGCGAAATGCTACCCGACACCCTAGACCCACTCCAATTTGCTTACCGCCCCAATAGGTCCACAGACGAAGCAATCGCAATCACACTGCACACTGCCCTAACCCATCTGGACAAGAGGAATACCTATGTGAGAATGCTGTTCATCAACAACAGCTCAGCATTTAACACCATAGTACCCTCCAAACTCATCATTAAGCTTGAGACCCTGGTTCTCGACCCCGCCCTGTGCAACTGGGTACTGGACTTTCTGACGGGACGGCCCCAGGTGGTGAGGGTAGGAAACAAATTCTCCACCCAGCTGATCCTCAACACTGGGGCCCCACAAGGGTGCGTTCTCAGCCCTCTCATGTACTCCCTGTTCACCCATGACTGCGTGGCCACGCCTCCAACTCAATTGTTTACATAGAGTCCAATAAAGTTATTTCAGGGCCGTCGAGGTGTCTGCTTGGTAGATAATGCGGTCGGCATTTGATTGTAAGGAATTCTAGGTCAGGTGAACAAATAACTCTAAGCGTAGCCTATAGGCCTAAGATCGATGGAACATGGTTGGAAAGCCCGTAGCCTACAGAGCCTAGAAGATGCCAATATCATGCACCTGTCGGAACAGAGGTGGTGGGACAAAAGACATCTTCAATAGCAAATGGAGGACGCGGTTCATTTTCATAACAGCCAGGTAGGTTACTCCGGCTGTAAAGCAAAGCAATGTGCTTAATATTAGGAAAGTTAAGAAATATATATATACTATATATATACATATATACTATATATATACATATATACTATATATACATATATACTATATATACATACTATATATATACACACATATATACTATATATATATATATATATATATATATATATATATATATATATATATATATATATATATATATATATATATATATATATATATATATATACACATATATACTATATACACATATATACTATATATACATATATATACATATACTATATATACTATATATACATATATACTATATATATACACACATATATACTATAGATACATATACTATATATATACTATATAGTAGGCCTAGCCCATAGAAAGCTGATGGGATCCTCCATTTTCTCACACAATTAAATAGCACAGCCTATAGAAATGTTGCTTGACATGGGCTTATAGGAACACTTATATATAGGAATACTTATTTAACTCCATGCATCAACCAGCCATGAGGAGCTGATTCTCACTGCACACCAGGGGATCCTATTAGGCTCAAACTCTGAATGCCTCTCTTGAAGTGTTTCATTTGATTTTTGATTATATTTACATTGAATAATTAGAGGGACAATAGAGCACTGAGTACCTGGCCATTAGCGACTGGCTGTTTTGTAGGCTACTAATGACCATCAGTGGCATCATACTTCAGCCTTGGAGTAGCCTAGTTACCGTGACTCATTCCTCTCTATCCATATTCGCCCTCTCTATCCATATCCGTCCTCTCTATCCATATCCGTCCCCTCTATCCATATCCGTCCTCTCTATCCATATACGTCCTCTCTATCCATATACGTCCTCTCTATCCATATCCGTCCTCTCTATCCATATCCGTCCTCTCTATCCATATCCGTCCTCTCTATCCATATCCGTCCTCCGTCCTCTCTATCCATATCCGTCCTCTCTATCCATATCCGTCCTCTCTATCCATATCCGTCCTCTCTATCCATATCCGTCCTCTCTATCCATATCCGTCCTCTCTATCCATATCCGTCCTCTCTATCCATATCCGTCCTCTCTATCCATATCCGTCCTCTCTATCCATATCCGTCCTCTCTATCCATATCCGTCCTCTCTATCCATATCCGTCCTCTCTATCCATATCCGTCCTCTCTATCCATATCCGTCCTCTCTATCCATATCCGTCCTCTCTATCCATATCCGTCCTCTCTATCCATATCCGTCTCTATCCATATCCGTCCTCTCTATCCATATCCGTCCTCTCTATCCATATCCGTCCTCTCTATCCATATCCGTCCTCTCTATCCATATCCGTCCTCTCTATCCATATCCGTCCTCTCTATCCATATCCGTCCTCTATCTATCCATCCATATCCGTCCTCTCTATCCATATCCGTCCTCTCTATCCATATCCGTCCTCTCTATCCATATCCGTCCTCTCTATCCATATCCGTCCTCTCTATCCATATCCGTCCTCTCTATCCATATCCGTCCTCTCTATCCATATCCGTCCTCTCTATCCATATCCGTCCTCTCTATCCATATCCGTCCTCTCTATCCATATCCGTCCTCTCTATCCATATCCGTCCTCTCTATCCATATCCGTCCTCTCTATCCATATCCGTCCTCTCTATCCATATCCGTCCCCTCTATCCATATCCGTCCTCTCTATCCATATCCGTCCTCTCTATCCATATCCGTCCTCTCTATCCATATCCGTCCCCTCTCCATCCCTCTCTATCCATATCGTCCTCTCTATCCATATCCGTCCTCTCTATCCATCTCCTCTCTATCCATATCCGTCCCCTCTATCCATATCCGTCCTCTCTATCCATATCCGTCCTCTCTATCCATATCCGTCCTCTCTATCCATATCCGTCCTCTCTATCCATATCCGTCCTCTCTATCCCTCTCTATCCATCCGTCCTCTCTATCCATATCCGTCCTCTCTATCCATATCCGTCCTCTCTATCCATATCCGTCCTCTCTATCCATATCCGTCCTCTCTATCCATATCCGTCCTCTCTATCCATATCCGTCCTCTCTATCCATATCCGTCCTCTCTATCCATATCCGTCCTCTCTATCCATATCCGTCCTCTCTATCCATATCCGTCCTCTCTATCCATATCCGTCCTCTCTATCCATATCCGTCCTCTCTATCCATATCCGTCCTCTCTATCCATATCCGTCCTCTCTATCCATATCCGTCCTCTCTATCCATATCCGTCCTCTCTATCCATATCCGTCCTCTCTATCCATATCCGTCCTCTCTATCCATATCCGTCCTCTCTATCCATATCCGTCCTCTCTATCCATATCCGTCCTCTCTATCCATATCCGTCCTCTATCCATATCCGTCCTCTCTATCCATATCCGTCCTCTCTATCCATATCCGTCCTCTCTATCCATATCCGTCCTCTCTATCCATATCCGTCCTCTCTATCCATATCCGTCCTCTCTATCCATATCCGTCCTCTCTATCCATATCCGTCCTCTCTATCCATATCGTCCTCTCTATCCATATCGTCCTCTCTATCCATATCCGTCCTCTCTATCCATATCCGTCCTCTCTATCCATATCCGTCCTCTCTATCCATATCCGTCCTCTCTATCCATATCCGTCCTCTCTATCCATATCCGTCCTCTCTATCCATATCCGTCCTCTCTATCCATATCCGTCCTCTCTATCCATATCCGTCCTCTCTATCCATATCCGTCCTCTCTATCCATATCCGTCCTCTCTATCCATATCCGTCCTCTCTATCCATATCCGTCCTCTCTATCCATATCCGTCCTCTCTATCCATATCCGTCCTCTCTATCCATATCCGTCCTCTCTATCCATATCCGTCCTCTCTATCCATATCCGTCCTCTCTATCCATATCCGTCCCCTCTATCCATATCCGTCCCCTCTATCCATATCCGTCCTCTCTATCCATATCCGTCCTCTCTATCCATATCCGTCCTCTCTATCCATATCCGTCCTCTCTATCCATATCCGTCCCCTCTATCCATATCCATCCATATCCGTCCTCTCTATCCATATCCGTCCCCTCTATCCATATCCTCTCTATCCATATCCGTCCCTCTATCCATATCCGTCCTCTCTATCCATATCCGTCCTCTCTATCCATATCCGTCCTCTCTATCCATATCCGTCCTCTCTATCCATATTCGTCCTCTCTATCCATATCCGTCCTCTCTATCCATATCCGTCCTCTCTATCCATATCCGTCCTCTCTATCCATATCCGTCCTCTCTATCCATATCCGTCCTCTCTATCCATATCCCTCTCTATCCATATCCGTCCTCTCTATCCATATCCGTCCTCTCTATCCATATCCGTCCTCTCTATCCATATCCGTCCTCTCTATCCATATCCGTCCTCTCTATCCATATCCGTCCTCTCTATCCATATCCGTCCTATCTATCCATCCATATCCGTCCTCTCTATCCATATCCGTCCTCTCTATCCATATCCGTCCTCTCTATCCATATCCGTCCTCTCTATCCATATCCGTCCTCTCTATCCATATCCGTCCTCTCTATCCATATCCGTCCTCTCTATCCATATCCGTCCTCTCTATCCATATCCGTCCTCTCTATCCATATCCGTCCTCTCTATCCATATCCGTCCTCTCTATCCATATCCGTCCCCTCTATCCATATCCAATGTCCCACCTGTTTACATCAACCTGCTATGATAAAGAGTATAGACAAAACATGTGCAGTCAATAAAACCTAAAGCCAATCACTTTTGCACATAATTAGGAAGCAAATTAGGTGAGAGAACTTTCTTCACAACAGCTCTGCACTGCTCAGTGAAGTGCAGGAACTATTAATGCCCTGATTTCTGCTGAGGCCGTATTGTAGATGCTGCATGGCCAATGCAGATATCTGATTTACCAGCACCCAGATGCACAATGCGCTTCTCTCTCCAGAATGCACTCTATCCTGCCAATTTGTGCATTCATTGTTTCATATAATAATAATAATAATATATGCCATTTAGCAGACGCTTTTATCCAAATCGACTTACAGTCATGTGTGCATACATTCTACGTATGGGTGGTCCCGGGGATCGAACCCACTACCCTGGCGTTACAAGCGCCAGGCTCTACCAACTGAGCTACAGAAGGACCATTGTGTGTTAAGTTCATAAGTTCATTGTGTGATTTTTTTTGCATTTGATTGTTAGTGTATATCAATTCCCCATTACATATATCACCAGTAGTACATTTACCATTAATTCCTATCATTTCTGATCTACAATGTTTGTTACTTTGATGAAGGTAATTTATGTTACTGGTATTCTATATTATTATTTCAGTCTTATGGTTTTCATTGTCGTAGTGGATTGTAGTAGTACATTGTAGTACATTGTACATTGTTTGTAGTTTGTTGTTTGTAGTAGTACATTGTTTGCAGAGGGCAGAAACCTATGCTACACTTGTGACTAACACATGCCCATCAGTGGCAATGGTTCATTTCATTCCATTTATGAGTTTTGTCCATTTAGTCATTGTCTTTTGTTTGGAGCACTCGTGTCCATTTTGAGTAAGGACGCTCACGCGTGGCCTATAGGCTACCTGGCCTGCGTGCAAATGTAGGCATATAAATGTGTCCCTTTGGGAAGCTGATAGTATTTCTGATTGGCTTAACACACCCACCACTAATGAGCTGCGGAGCTTCTCAAAGTAATGTTTTCCTCACCGCAAATAGCAAGCAAACAAAAGTCAGTAGTTAAATCCATTGAGAATTACAATAGTTCCTCGATGCATTTGAACAAGCTTTCCAGCTCTCTCCCTTTCGATAGCAACTCAACATGAAAGGGAAAAATGTCCTGCTTTGATCTGGTGGAAACATAATAAAATAGGCCTACTTGATAACTTCTTATCAGTGCTTTACTTGATCAGAAGTAGGTCCTGGTACTCGTTTTTAGGATACTGTTTATATTTAGGTGCAGGAGCTCCACAGTACTTTTGAGCTAATATTCTATAAGAGGAACAGGAGCTCAAGCAGTAGAACATTTGAGGTGTCTGTACTCAGCTCCGGTGAGCTCCTGCCTAAATCAAGCACTGCTTCTTGTCCGTTGCGCGAAATAGCCTACAGCTGTGTCTGTCCCGAGCTCACTGGCAGGGAAAATCTGATTGGCCAGAATATTTTATACAATGTTGCCAGACCCCCCCCCCCGTTAATAGTTGATACAATGTATTAAGTTTGTTGCAGACAGTCCATGTGTAGCTAATGTGATAGGATCAGGATATTTTTTAAATGCAGGCTGCAATGTTTTTATTTGTTGGCTTTATGTAGGATATTTTTTACATTGTTAGGGGAGGAAGGTAGTCTAGTGGTTAGAGTGTTGGACTTGTAACCGAAAGGTTGCATTGTCGAATTCCCGAGCTGACAAGGTAAAAATCTGTCCTTCTGCCCCTGAACGAGGCAGTTAACCCACTGTTCCCTGGTATGCCGTCATTGAAAATAAGAATTTGTTCTTAATGGACTTGCCTAGTTAAATAAACAAATAAATAGTTGGCAATAGAAGTATGTTTTTTCAGATTTGGATAGAATTTTAATTAAATAACATGACATAGATTTTTTATGTGTGAAGAAGTTATTATTATTAATCTATTTAAGAAGTATTTTAAAGTATTTTTACTGAAGTACTTCACACTACTGGGGAAAGGCCTAGAAAGAATGGCTTCTTTTGCTTAGCTGCCTTCCATACTTGGACTGTAAGGGGGGGAGTAACTGGTGGCAGCGAAGTCAGACGCAGGAGAGCAGAACTGGGTAATAACCGGAGCAGTTTAATATAATATTATATATATATATATAACCACAGGCATCCAGAATAATAAAGAATGGTTACGAAAAACCGTTACGCACCAGATAACAGTGTGCACAAGCACTACAACTAATAATACCACACAAAGACATGGGGGGGGGGGGGCAGAGGGTTAAATACACAACACGCAATGAGGGAATGAAAACCAGGTGTGTGAGAAGACAAGACAAAACAAATGGAAAATGGATCGGCGATGGCTAGAAGACCGGTGACGTGGAACGCCAAACACGGCCCGAAACAAGGAGAGGAACCGACTTGGATCCTCCAACGTCTGCCGATCAACTTGATTGATCCCAATTGTTCTGCACAGTAAAGCCAGACTCAAAACCCTCTTTCAGAGTAGATCAACTTTATCTCTGCTTCGTGAAACATAAAAAGGACTGTTTCCCAGACCTTGATATGGCCAATTCCTAGACCAAAACACACTTTTAATGGATCATCTGCATTGAGTATGCTTTTACTGTAGGTGCGGGACTAGGATTAATCTGTGTCCAGGAAACCAGCCCAAAGTGCTTCGACAGAGGACAAAGACAAGTGTCTAGCCTTCTCTGGAGGAGAGGAGGAGGAACAGGAGGAGAACCCCTGCTGTTAGCTGACTGGGTAGTTGAGGGACAAGTACTTGGAGAGATATTACTGTAGCTCATCGCCCCATGTTGCCTCGGCAGCTCAGACAAGTGTCTAGCCTTCTCTGGAGGAGAGGAGGAGGAGGAGGAAGAGGGGGAGGAAGAGGAGGAGAACCCCTGCTGTTAGCTGACTGGGTATTTGAGGGACAAGTACTTGGAGAGATATTACTGTAGCTCATCGCCCCATGTTGCCTCGGCAGCTCAGACAAGTGTCTAGCCTTCTCTGGAGGAGAGGAGGAGGAGGAGGAGGTGGAAGAGGAAGAGGAGGAGAACCCCTGCTGTTAGCTGACTGGGTAGTTGAGGGACAAGTACTTTGGAGAGACACAGTCAATGTTTTAACGTGTCTTTCCACACTGATTGCGTGCTAGTAGAGTCTATATCATCCCCCAGGGGGAGGGGGTGGCAATGCATGTTGCAGCAGGTTGTAAAAACACAATTTACACATTTACAATAAATATACACAAGATCAATATACAGCAATATGTACACAGCTAACAGTACTACTACACCTTGTTGAGAAAGCTGATAGCAGCTGGCATGAATGGGAGTTTAGCCTGTATCTGAGCTCTGAGGGAAGCAACATAAATTAGGCAAATTAGTCCCTCAGAATGGATGGCTCCTTCCTTTCGACAGACACCGGTGAGAAAGGCCAGTAGAGTTCACACCAACGATCCTGCTACTTAGTTTAACAACGTTACCCAGCCTGTTCGTTACCCAGCCAGAACAACAGATCACAGTGAATGCTACAATGGATTCAGTAAACGACATGTAACAGACATTCATCAGCGCCTTATTCACCCAGGAACTGTGGCGTTCCCTCACAGGAAGAACAAGCACTGATTTCCCTTTGCACAGATACCATTCCCATTAAACGGATAACACCGGCCTCAAAATTCAGCTGGCTGTCAAGGAAAGTGCCAAGATATTTGAATCGATCAACAGTCTCCACTGGCTCACCATCTATCAGTCTGTGAGCTCCTCTGGAAATCAATAGCCATATCCTTGGTTTTCTTGACATCAAGCTCTAAGTAGGACCAGGCACACCATGGCTCACCTCCTCATCCAGTAAGAGACTCACGATAAATGAGTCGTCTGCAAACCTAATGATAACTAGGGCGGCAGCGTAGCCTAGTGGTCAGAGCGTTGGACTAGTAACCCGGAAGGTTTGCGAGTTCAAACCCCCGAGCTGACAAGGTACAAATCTGTTGTTCTGCCCCTGAACAGGCAGTTAACCCACTGTTCCTAGGCCGTCATTGAAAATAAGAATGTGAACTGACTTGCCTGGTTAAATAAAGGTTAAATTAAAATATATATATAAAAATATGTCCAGAGTTGTTATTACTCTGACAATCATTAGTACACAAAACAGAGGGGAAAGGACATGCCCTCTTGGTGTCAACAAATAGTAGTCCGGTATGGGTCTTACATCCCTCAAGATGCTCCAGGACCATCAGGCTCCAGAACCATCAGGCTCCAGAACCATCAGGCTCCAGAACCATCAGGCTCCAGAACCATCAGGCTCCATCAGGCTCCAGAACCATCAGGCTCCAGGACCATCAGGCTCCAGAACCATCAGGCTCCAGAACCATCAGGCTCCATCAGGCTCCAGAACCATCAGGCTCCAGAACCATCAGGCTCCAATGCCATCAGGCTCCATTACCATCAGGCTCCAGAACCATCAGGCTCCATCAGGCTCCAGAACCATCAGGCTCCAGAACCATCAGGCTCCAATGCCATCAGGCTCCAGAACCATCAGGCTCCAATGCCATCAGGCTCCAGGACCATCAGGCTCCAGTACCATCAGGCTCCAGTACCACCAGGCTCCAATACCATCAGACTCCAGTACCATCAGGCTCCAGAACCATCAGGCTCCAGAACCATCAGGCTCCAGTACCATCAGGCTCCAGTACCACCAGGCTCCAATACCATCAGACTCCAGTACCATCAGGCTCCAGAACCATCAGGCTCCAGTACCATCAGGCTCCAGTACCACCAGGCTCCAATACCATCAGGCTCCAGTACCACCAGGCTCCAATACCATCAGACTCCAGTACCATCAGGCTCCAGTACCATCAGGCTCCAATATCATCAGGCTCCAGGACCATCAGGCTCCAGTACCATCAGACTCCAGGACCATCAGGCTCCATCAGGCTCCAGTACCATCAGGCTCCATCAGGCTCCAGTATCATCAGGCTCCAGTACCATCAGGCTCCAGAACCATCAGGCCTCTTTCTCTCTTTGATGTGGCTGAACACAAAACTAAAAATCTTCTAATGGACAATATGAATATTACATTCAGAGTCCTTTTCTCTACAACCAGTTCATTAATCAGTAAAATCACTGTTTCAATGTGGATAATTGGGTAATATTTGGTAGAGACGTTGATCAATGAGGGTCCAACCTATTTTCATTCACTCAAAAAAGACAGCCAAACGTTTGTTGAATTGTCAGTGCGTTATCACTATGGTTTTAAATATCTGAAAGCACAACCAAATTCCAATGGAAAAATACATGTCTGATGTGTTCTCACTGCGCTGTCAATCATTTAAAAAGCACAACAAAGTTAAAATGGGAAAAACAATGTCATGTATTTTGTTTATTTATACAACAACTTAATGTGTTATCCCTGTGCTTCATCTAATAGCACAACCAAATGACCTGGGTTGTAGTTGAATTTACGTTAATGTACATGGTGAAAGTGGTCAATGCCATTTGAGATACTGTAAACCCTGGTGTTAATTCCAGTTTGAAAACAAATTAATCATGGATATTTTGGTCTCCATTTTAACCAACAATCAAAGTTAAAAATGTTTTTTTTTTTTTTAAAGGACTAAATCAAGTCACACTTTAAATGCACTTGAAATTATTTAATTTAATTTAATCCCATTCTTAGATTTGTGGTTGAGATGGATACGTGAATGCAACACATTTATTATTAACTTGTTGTTATAAACTTAAAGATTCCATTTGACATCAACCAAAGCTTAAAAAACTCTAGGCCTAAATCTATTGTCTATTTTCAGTTGAATTCTGGTTTGAATTTAGACAAACTGTTGATGACTTCCCAAATGCTACATAGACCTATATACTGCATGAGTGATAAAGCACGTTCACATTTAATGTGCTCTGTAGAACCTGCCCTTTGGAGTAACTTTGATAGCAACAGTGATTAAGATTAAGTGGAGATTTCTCAACAATCATTCTCATGATAGCACATTGGTAATGGTCAACAGCAAATATCAAAGCTAAGCTGGACTGGCCTAAACTGGACGAAGCTGGGTTAAAACCCTGGATGGGGCACTAAAAGGGAAGCTGTAGACAGATCAACTCTCCAGTAGGAGGTGCTGTAAATAGATCAACTCTCCAGTAGGAGGTGCTGTAGACAGATCAACTCTCCAGTAGGAGGTGCTGTAGATATATCAACTCTCCAGTAGGAGGTGCTGTAGATAGATCAACTCTCCAGTAGGAGGTGCTGTAGACAGATCAACTCTCCAGTAGGAGGTGATGTAGACAGATCAACTCTCCAGTAGGAGGTGCTGTAGATAGATCAACTCTCCAGTAGGAGGTGCTGTAGATAGATCAACTCTCCAGTAGGAGGTGCTGTAGATAGATCAACTCTCCAGTAGGAGGTGTTGTAGATAGATCAACTCTCCAGTAGGAGGTGCTGTAGATGGATCAACTCTCCAGTAGGAGGTGCTGTAGATAGATCAACTCTCCAGTAGGAGGTGCTGTAGATGGATCAACTCTCCAGTAGGAGGTGCTGTAGACAGATCAACTCTCCAGTAGGAGGTGCTGTAGATGGATCAACTCTCCAGTAGGAGGTGCTGTAGGTAGATCAACTCTCCAGTAGGAGGTGCTGTAGATAGATCAACTCTCCAGTAGGAGGTGCTGTAGATAGATCAATTCTCCAGTAGGAGGTGCTGTAGATAGATCAACTCTCCAGTAGGAGGTGCTGTAGACAGATCAACTCTCCAGTAGGAGGTGCTATAGACAGATCAACTCTCCAGTAGGAGGTGCTGTAGATAGATCAACTCTCCAGTAGGAGGTGCTGTAGGTAGATCAACTCTCCAGTAGGAGGTGCTGTAGATAGATCAACTCTCCAGTAGGAGGTGCTGTAGATGAATCAACTCTCCAGTAGGAGGTGCTGTAGACAGATCAACTCTCCAGTAGGGGGTGCTGCCCAGCCTATTGTTTTTTCAAAATGGTGCATATAACATTGAAAGCCTGACGTTGTTTCAAAGGTACAAATTCAACATATATTAAATTGTCGCTGTTGAAAATTGGTTACCATGATGACATAATCCTCTGATTAAAATGTTACCCTGAAAACAACAGTTGATGTCTTAAAAAATCCAACGTGTTTTCCATGTACTGTAGATTCCACATCACAATACATTGAAAGATTACGTTGAAACAACGTTCATTTAACCAGTTTATGCCTAGTGGGGAGTTATCTTCCCAGCTTTATGTTGCTTCCCCAACCATAGATGGAATCCCCTCCCAAGCAGAACGGGATTTACCTCTCAGTTCAGCGTCCATCTTGTGATTTAAACTCCTTAGTCATGCCCTCCATCTTTACCCTCTTCTATGCTTCCCTACTATGGGTGGCATCGCCCTGGTGAAAAGTGATATTTTTTTAGATTAAGGATAGTTCTGAGTGATTTGGTTTCCCCAAGGTATGTTCATTGTGAATATTTTTGCATGATTTCTGAGGTATTACCACATTGTCACAGGATGTAACGTAGATGGTCACAGTGTCAGTCTGCTCATCCAGGTCAGTGCAGGAGCTAGTAAACATGTCCCAGTCAGTATTATCAAAGCTGTCCTGTAAACATGTCCCAGTCAGTATTATCAATGCTGCCCTGTAAACATGTCCCAGTCAGTATTATCAAAGCTGCCCTGTAAACATGTCCCAGTCAGTATTATCAAAGCTGTCCTGTAAACATGTCCCAGTCAGTATTATCAAAGCTGTCCTCTACATGTCCCAGTCAGTATTATCAAAGCTGTCCTGTAAACATGTCCCAGTCAGTATTATCAAAGCTGTCCTGTAAACATGTCCCAGTCAGTATTATCAAAGCTGTCCTGTAAACATGTCCCAGTCAGTATTATCAAAGCTGTCCTGTACATGTCCCAGTCAGTATTATCAAAGCTGTCCTGTAAACATGTCCCAGTCAGTATTATCAAAGCTGTCCTGTAGACATGTCCCAGTCAGTATTATCAAAGCTGTCCTGTAAACATGTCCCAGTCAGTATTATCAAAGCTGTCCTGTAAACATGTCCCAGTCAGTATTATCAAAGCTGCCCTGTAAACATGTCCCAGTCAGTATTATCAAAGCTGTCCTGTAAACATGTCCCAGTCAGTATTATCAAAGCTGTCCTGTAAACATGTCCCAGTCAGTATTATCAAAGCTGTCCTGTAAACATGTCCCAGTCAGTATTATCAAAGCTGTCCTGTAAACATGTCCCAGTCAGTATTATCAAAGCTGTCCTGTAAACATGTCCCAGTCAGTATTATCAAAGCTGTCCTGTAAACATGTCCCAGTCAGTATTATCAAAGCTGTCCTGTAGACATGTCCCAGTCAGTATTATCAAAGCTGCCCTGTAAACATGTCCCAGTCAGTATTATCAAAGCTGCCCTGTAAACATGTCCCAGTCAGTATTATCAAAGCTGTCCTGTAAACATGTCCCAGTCAGTATTATCAAAGCTGTCCTGTACATGTCCCAGTCAGTATTATCAAAGCTGTCCTCTACATGTCCCAGTCAGTATTATCAAAGCTGTCCTGTACATGTCCCAGTCAGTATTATCAAAGCTGCCCTGTAAACATGTCCCAGTCAGTATTATCAAAGCTGTCCTGTAAACATGTCCCAGTCAGTATTATCAAAGCTGTCCTGTAAACATGTCCCAGTCAGTATTATCAAAGCTACCCTGTAAACATGTCCCAGTCAGTATTATCAAAGCTACCCTGTAAACATGTCCCAGTCAGTATTATCAAAGCTGTCCTCTACATGTCCCAGTCAGTATTATCAAAGCTGTCCTGTAAACATGTCCCAGTCAGTATTATCAAAGCTGTCCTGTAAACATGTCCCAGTCAGTATTATCAAAGCTGTCCTGTAGACATGTCCCAGTCAGTATTATCAAAGCTACCCTGTAAACATGTCCCAGTCAGTATTATCAAAGCTACCCTGTAAACATGTCCCAGTCAGTATTATCAAAGCTACCCTGTAAACATGTCCCAGTCAGTATTATCAAAGCTGTCCTCTACATGTCCCAGTCAGTATTATCAAAGCTGTCCTGTAAACATGTCCCAGTCAGTATTATCAAAGCTGTCCTGTAAACATGTCCCAGTCAGTATTATCAAAGCTGTCCTGTAGACATGTCCCAGTCAGTATTATCAAAGCTACCCTGTAAACATGTCCCAGTCAGTATTATCAAAGCTGTCCTGTAAACATGTCCCAGTCAGTATTATCAAAGCTGTCCTGTAGACATGTCCCAGTCAGTATTATCAAAGCTACCCTGTAAACATGTCCCAGTCAGTATTATCAAAGCTGTCCTGTAAACATGTCCCAGTCAGTATTATCAAAGCTGTCCTGTAAACATGTCCCAGTCAGTATTATCAAAGCTGTCCTGTAAACATGTCCCAGTCAGTATTATCAAAGCTGTCCTCTACATGTCCCAGTCAGTATTATCAAAGCTGTCCTGTAAACATGTCCCAGTCAGTATTATCAAAGCTGTCCTGTAAACATGTCCCAGTCAGTATTATCAAAGCTGTCCTGTAGACATGTCCCAGTCAGTATTATCAAAGCTACCCTGTAAACATGTCCCAGTCAGTATTATCAAAGCTGTCCTGTAAACATGTCCCAGTCAGTATTATCAAAGCTGTCCTGTAGACATGTCCCAGTCAGTATTATCAAAGCTGTCCTGTAAACATGTCCCAGTCAGTATTATCAAAGCTGTCCTGTAAACATGTCCCAGTCAGTATTATCAAAGCTGTCCTGTAAACATGTCCCAGTCAGTATTATCAAGCTGTCCTCTACATGTCCCAGTCAGTATTATCAAAGCTGTCCTCTACATGTCCCAGTCAGTATTATCAAAGCTGTCCTGTAAACATGTCCCAGTCAGTATTATCAAAGCTGTCCTCTACATGTCCCAGTCAGTATTATCAAAGCTGTCCTGTAAACATGTCCCAGTCAGTATTATCAAAGCTGTCCTCTACATGTCCCAGTCAGTATTATCAAAGCTGTCCTGTAAACATGTCCCAGTCAGTATTATCAAAGCTGTCCTGTAAACATGTCCCAGTCAGTATTATCAAAGCTGTCCTGTAAACATGTCCCAGTCAGTATTATCAAAGCTGTCCTCTACATGTCCCAGTCAGTATTATCAAAGCTGTCCTCTACATGTCCCAGTCAGTATTATCAAAGCTGTCCTGTAGACATGTCCCAGTTAGTATTATCAAAGCTGTCCTGTAGACATGTCCCAGTCAGTATTATCAAAGCTGTCCTGTAGACATGTCCCAGTCAGTATTATCAAAGCTGTCCTGTAAACATGTCCCAGTCATTATTATCAAAGCTGTCCTGTAAACATGTCCCAGTCAGTATTATCAAAGCTGTCCTGTAAACATGTCCCAGTCATTATTATCAAAGCTGTCCTGTAAACATGTCCCAGTCAGTATTATCAAAGCTGTCCTGTAAACATGTCCCAGTCAGTATTATCAAAGCTGTCCTGTAAACATGTCCCAGTCAGTATTATCAAAGCTGTCCTGTAGACATGTCCCAGTCAGTATTATCAAAGCTGTCCTGTAAACATGTCCCAGTCATTATTATCAAAGCTGTCCTGTAAACATGTCCCAGTCAGTATTATCAAAGCTGTCCTGTAAACATGTCCCAGTCAGTATTATCAAAGCTGTCCTGTACATGTCCCAGTCAGTATTATCAAAGCTGTCCTGTAGACATGTCCCAGTCAGTATTATCAAAGCTGTCCTGTACATGTCCCAGTCAGTATTATCAAAGCTGTCCTGTAAACATGTCCCAGTCAGTATTATCAAAGCTGTTCTGTACATGTCCCAGTCAGTATTATCAAAGCTGTCCTGTAGACATGTCCCAGTCAGTATTATCAAAGCTGTCCTGTACATGTCCCAGTCAGTATTATCAAAGCTGTCCTGTAAACATGTCCCAGTCAGTATTATCAAAGCTGTCCTGAACATGTCCCAGTCAGTATTATCAAAGCTGCCCTGTAAACATGTCCCAGTCAGTATTATCAAAGCTGTCCTCTACATGTCCCAGTCAGTAGTATCAAAGCTGTCCTCTACATGTCCCAGTCAGTATTATCAAAGCTGTCCTCTACATGTCCCAGTCAGTAGTATCAAAGCTGTCCTCTACATGTCCCAGTCAGTATTATCAAAGCTGTCCTCTACATGTCCCAGTCAGTATTATCAAAGCTACCCTGTAAACATGTCCCAGTCAGTATTATCAAAGCTGTCCTCTACATGTCCCAGTCAGTATTATCAAAGCATGTCCCAGTCAGTATTATCAAAGCTGTCCTCTACATGTCCCAGTCAGTATTATCAAAGCTGTCCTCTACATGTCCCAGTCAATATTATCAAAGCTGTCCTCTACATGTCCCAGTCAGTATTATCAAAGCTGTCCTCTACATGTCCCAGTCAGTATTATCAAAGCTGCCCTGTAAACATGTCCCAGTCAGTATTATCAAAGCTGTCCTCTACATGTCCCAGTCAGTATTATCAAAGCTGTCCTCTACATGTCCCAGTCAGTATTATCAAAGCTGTCCTCTACATGTCCCAGTCAGTATTATCAAAGCTGTCCTCTACATGTCCCAGTCAGTATTATCAAAGCTGCCCTGTAAACATGTCCCAGTCAGTATTATCAAAGCTGTCCTCTACATGTCCCAGTCGGTATTATCAAAGCTGTCCTGTAGACACTCAGAGCTCCTCTGGGCTCAGTTCGACTTTGCCTCTCTTCAGGACAGGTTTGTAGGTGGGAACGAGGTAAACAGTGTTATGGTCAGCTGAGCCCAGAGGAGCTCTGGTGATGGATTTATATGGCCCCTTTACTGTCCCATAAAACAAATCCAACACTTTAACCTGTCTTCTAGGCAATGTTCACTCTCGGGTTTTTTTCGGCTACTGAGCAAATTTCAGTTCTGCTGAGCGCACACTAGAATGTTGTAGCAAACACAAATTCTGTGCAACTTCCAGCGTGGGTTTACTGTGAACACTGAGGCTGTACCCCCTTTTACATTTACAGACAATGTGTGGTGATCAATGTAGGTCTACATTTCATGAGACTTTTGAAAAATAAAAACATGCAGGGCTTGACCTTTAACCTGTTTATCATCTTGTCCTTCAGACAAGGAGGTGTCTGAACATGTTGTTGTGTTGTTTGATGCAAGAAACCACTTTACAGAATAAAATGCATTATTATTCCCATACCATTATTACAGAGAATCAGACAAATTATGCAACTCTCTGCCTATTGGCTACTTAGCTTGTGCAAGCCTGTCTCAAAATACAACACTGCGTGTTTTTACCTGAATGATGTATCACTGGGCTAATAACTCACTAACTAGCAAAGGATATGAACAAATGTGCACACATATCTACATGCAGCTCTCTCTTTGATCTAAAACAAAAGTGCATAACAATCGCGACCGCTCATACTGTAAACACAGTCCAGTTCAACGTGAATGGCACAAATTCATATATGGAAATGATTAATTTGCATATAGGCTACTGCAGCTCTGATTGGTCATGGTGCACCGGTCTGTGTAGAGTACAGGCCTGAGCCGTGCCTCTCAATGCAATAAAATCTTATTCCGATGGCAGGGAGCTCGACCCCAGTGATGTACTGGGCAGTACGTACTACCCTCTGTAGATAACGCCTTACGGTCTACACACAAGTCAAGGTTAGAATACGGCTTGACTCCCCCATAAATTACACCACCTTTATGCTTGAGGAAACCCTGAATAAGGTCGAACGAACTTGCCGGTCCCATGTGGAATTTTTTTTTTCTTTTTTTCCCCCCCAATAGAAAAAACAGCATTCGCCATGCTCTGTCATTTTAAATGGATAAGAGCTATGGATAACAGCTACGGATAAGAGCTATGGATAAGAGCTATGGATAAGAGCTATAGATAAGAGCTATGGATAAGAGCTATGGATAAGAGCTATAGATAAGAGCTATGGATAAGAGCTATGGATAAGAGCTATGGATAAGAGCTATGGATAAGAGCTATGGATAACAGCTACGGATAAGAGCTATGGATAAGAGCTATGGATAAGAGCTATGGATAAGAGCTATGGATAAGAGCTATAGATAAGAGCTATGGATAAGAGCTATAGATAAGAGCTATTGATAAGAGCTATGGATAAGAGCTATGGATAAGAGCTATGGATAAGAGCTATAGATAAGAGCTATGGATAAGAGCTATGGATAAGAGCTATGGATAAGAGCTATGGATAAGAGCTATGGATAAGAGCTATTGATAAGAGCTATGGATAAGAGCTATGGATAAGAGCTATAGATAAAAGCTATGGATAAGAGCTATGGATAAGAGCTACTGATAAGAGCTAGGTAAATGAGTAATCCGTTTGGAGAAAGGGATTGTAAATACACATAGCAATTGTTAAAGATTTTAAAGAATATTGTGATCCCTGGAGACGAATATGAAGCCATCCATATGGAAGCAAACTGAAAATCATATCAACATGACACGTATTGGGGACCCTTTTCCACAGTGAAATAGGCTGTAAATAGCTGTGCCGTTATTCCGAATATTTATTGTGTGTCCTAATAATTTGCGTGGAAGAAATTTGGACACCCGAGCTATAGGCTTTTGGTCACTATCGGATGCCCTCGTCAATAGTACCCACGTACATTTATAATGGTCACTATCGGATGCCATCGTCAATAGTACCCACATACATTTATAATGGTCACTATCGGACGCCATCGTCAATAGTATCCACAGACATTTATAATGGTCACTATCGGATGCCGAACTCTTCCCACCTGTGAACACACACAGGAGACACCATCAACACAAACCAACTGACGTTTAAAGCCATACCCTTTTTTAATGAACCAAAACTTAAATGAGGCCAAATCAGGAAGTGCTGTTGCCCTTTAAATGCCACAAAAAAAGTGCAAATCAATCCCAGAACAAAGGACCTTGAAGATGCTGGAGGAAACAGGTACAAAAGTATCCACAGTAAAACGAGCCCTATATCGACGTAACCTGAAAGGACGCTCAGCAAGGAAGAAGCCACTGCTCCAAAACCGCCATAAAAAAAAGCCAGACTACGGTTTGCAACTGCACATAGGGACAAACTTTTTGGAGAAATGTCCTCTGGTCTGATGAAACAAAAATAGAACTGTTTGGCCATAATGACCATCATTATGTTTGGAGGAAAAAAGGGGGAGGCTTGCAAGCCGAAGAACACCATCCCAACCGTGAAGCACAGGGGTGGCAGTATCATGTTGTGGGGGTGCATTGCTGCAGGAGGGACTGGTGCACCTCAAAAAAATAGATGGCATCACGAGGGAGGGAAATTATGTGGATATATTGAAGCAGCATCTCAAGACATCAGTCAGGAAGTTAACACTTGGTTGCAAATGGGTCTTCCAAATGGACATTGACCCCAAGCACACTTCCAAAGTTGTGGCAAAATGGCTTAAGTACAACAAAGTCAAGGTATTGGAGTGGCTCTGACCTCAATCCTATAGAAAATGTGTGGGCAGAACTGAAAAAGTGAGTGCGAGCAAGGAGACCTACAAACCTGACTCAGTTACACCAGCTCTGTCAGGAGGAATGGGCCAAAATTCATCCAACTTATTGTGGGAAGCGTGTGGAAGGCTACCCGAAACATTTCAAGTTAAACAATTTAAAGGCAATGCTACCAAATACTAATTAAGTGTATGTAAACTTCTGACCCACTGGGAATGTGATTATTCTGACATTTCACATTCTTAAAATTAAGTGGTGATCCTAACTGACCTAAATCAGGAAATTTTACTGGGATTAAATGTCAGGAATTGTGAAAAACTGAGTATAAATGTATTTGACTAAGGTGTATGTAAACTTCCGACTGAAACTGTAGCTCTACTGCTGTACATATCATTGTCAGTATATATTGTTGGCAATTGTCAAACACAGATTGCATTTGGATTTAAGTGTTATTTAGGTTGTTAATTGAATTCATTCTGACATGTTTGATTTCCTGTTTTTCCATGATTAATTGTTTAACTTGTTTGACATTTCCTCTGCACTGTCGGGAGCTAGTAACATAAGCATTTAGCTGCACCCGCTATAACACCTGCTAAACTATGTATGTGACCAACAAACTTTGATTTGATTTGTATTTGACGAACTCCCTCTCTCTCAAACGTGCACACACACACACACACACACACACACACACACACACACACACACACACACACACACACACACACACACACACACACACACACACACACACACACACACACACACACACACACACAATGTATCCAAGTAACAGAGGAACATTGTGTCTACAGCATCCAAGATCATAACTCTCTCCATTCAGGAGAAAACAGTCCAGGGGAGTCTCTCTCAGTACAGGAGAAAACAGTCCAGGGGGGTCTCTCTCAGTACAGGAGAAAACAGTCCAGGGGGGTCTCTCTCAGTACAGGAGAAAACAGTCCAGGGGGTCTCTCTCAGTACAGGAGAAAACAGTCCAGGGGGTCTCTCTCAGTACAGGAGAAAACAGTCCAGGGGGTCTCTCTCAGTACAGGAGAAAACAGTCCAGGGGGTCTCTCTCAGTACAGGAGAAAACAGTCCAGGGGGTCTCTCTCAGTACAGGAGAAAACAGTCCAGGGGGTCTCTCTCAGTACAGGAGAAAACAGTCCAGGGGAGTCTCTCTCAGTACAGGAGAAAACAGTCCAGGGGGTCTCTCTCAGTACAGGAGAAAACAGTCCAGGGGGTCTCTCTCAGTACAGGAGAAAACAGTCCAGGGGGTCTCTCTCAGTACAGGAGAAAACAGTCCAGGGGGTCTCTCTCAGTACAGGAGAAAACAGTCCAGGGGGGTCTCTCTCAGTACAGGAGAAAACAGTCCAGGGGAGTCTCTCTCAGTACAGGAGAAAACTGTCCAGGGGGGTCTCTCTCAGTACAGGAGAAAACTGTCCAGGGGGGTCTCTCTCAATACAGGAGAAAACTGTCCAGAGGAGTCTCTCTCAGTACAGGAGAAAACAGTCCAGGGGGGTCTCTCTCAGTACAGGAGAAAACAGTCCAGGGGAGTCTCTCTCAGTACAGGAGAAAACTGTCCGGGGGGGTCTCTCTCCATTCAGGAGAAAACAGTCCGGGGGAGTCTCTCTCCATTCAGGAGAAAACAGTCCAGGAGGGTCTCTCTCCATTCAGGAGAAAACAGTCCAGGGGAGTCTCTCTCCATGCAGGAGAAAACAGTCCAGGAGGGTCTCTCTCCATGCAGGAGAAAACAGTCCGGGAGGATCTGTTAATCAGCACGACAACACGGTGCATTTTGGGTGCATTGTATTAATTCTTATTGTCATTGTCCAGAAGGAACCTGCAAGTCAGCATTTGGGTGGAAGGTGTACACCCTGTGTATCCTGTACATATGACTAATTATACAACTGGAACTTGCATCCCAAATGCCCTGGGCCCTGGTCGAAAGTAGTGTACTATATAGGACTCTGGTCTAAAGTAGTGTACTATATAGGGAATAGGGCTCTGGTCTAAAGCAGTGTACTATATAGGGAATAGGGCTCTGGTCTAAAGCAGTGTACTATATAGGGAATAGGGCTCTGGTCTAAAGCAGTGTACTATATAGAGAATAGGGCTCTGGCCTAAAGTAGTGTACTATATAGGGAATAGGGCTCTGGTCTAAAGCAGTGTACAATATAGAGAATAGGGCTCTGGCCTAAAGCAGTGTACTATATAGGGAATAGGGCTCTGGTCTAAAGCAGTGTACTATATAGGGAATAGGGCTCTGGTCTAAAGCAGTGTACTATATAGGGAATAGGGCTCTGGTCTAAAGCAGTGTACTATATAGGGAATAGGGCTCTGGTCTAAAGTAGTGCACTAAATAGGGAATAGGGCTCTGGTCTAAAGTAGTGCTCTATATAGGGAATAGGGCTCTGGTCTAAAGCAGTGTACTATATAGGGAATAGGGCTCTGGTCTAAAGTAGTGCACTATATAGAGAATAGGGCTCTGGTCTAAAGCAGTGTACTATATAGGGCTCTGGTCTAAAGTAGTGTACTATATAGAGAATAGGGCCCTGGTCTAAATCAGTGTACTATATAGGGCTCTGGTCTAAAGTAGTGCACTATATAGAGAATAGGGCCCAGGTCTAAATCAGTGTACTATATAGGGCTCTGGTCTAAAGTAGTGTACTATATAGGGCTCTGGTCTAAAGTAGTGTACTATATAGGGCTCTGGTCAAAAGTAGTGTACTATATAGGGCTCTGGTCTAAAGTAGTGTACTATATAGGGCTCTGGTCTAAAGTAGTGTACTATATATGGCTCTGGTCTAAAGTAGTGTACTATATAGGGCTCTGGTCTAAAGTAGTGTACTATATATGGCTCTGGTCTAAAGTAGTGTACTATATAGGGCTCTGGTCTAAAGTAGTGTACTATATATGGCTCTGGTCTAAAGTAGTGTACTATATAGGGAATAGGGCCCTGATCTAAAGTAGTGTACTATATAGGGCTCTGGTCTAAAGTAGTGTACTATATAGGGCTCTGGTCTAAAGTAGTGTACTATATA
>NC_060190.1:74931870-74984370 GCF_021184085.1 Oncorhynchus gorbuscha | reverse complement strand
GGTAGTGGGGGTGGCAGGTAGTGGGGGTGGCAGGTAGTGGGGGCGGCAGGTAGTGGGGGCGGCAGGTAGTGGGGGAGGCAGGTAGTGGGGGAGGCAGGTAGTGGGGGTGGCAGGTAGTGGGGGCGGCAGGTAATGGGGGTGGCAGGTAGTGGGGGTGGCAGGTAATGGGGGTGGCAGGTAGTGGGGGAGGCAGGTAGTGGGTGAGGCAGGTAGTGGGGGTGGCAGGTAGTGGGGGCGGCAGGTAGTGGGGACGGCAGGTAGTGGGGGAGGCAGGTAGTGGGTGAGTCAGGTAGTGGGGGTGGCAGGTAGTGGGTGAGGCAGGTAGTGGGGGTGGCAGGTAGTGGGGACGGCAGGTAGTGGGGGTGGCAGGTAGTGGGGGTGGCAGGTAGTGGGGGAGGCATGTAGTTGGGGAAGGCAGGTAGTGGGGGAGGCAGGTAGTGGGGGTGGCAAGTAGAGGGGGAGGCAGGTAGTGGGGGAGGCAGGTAGTGGGGGTGGCAGGTAGTGGGGGAGGCAGGTAGTGGGGGTGGCAGGTAGAGGGGGAGGCAGGTAGTGGGGGCGGCAGGTAGTGGGGGTGGCAGGTAGTGGGGGCGGCAGGTAGTGGGGGCGGCAGGTCGTGGCGGCGGCAGGTAGTGGGGGAGGCAGGTAGTGGGGGTGGCAGGTAGTGGGGGTGGCAGGTAGTGGGGGAGGCAGACCAGAGAGCTGTGTAAGGACATCAGGGCTAAAATTGTAGATCTGCACAAGGCTGGGCTACAGGACAATAGGCAAGCAGCTTGGTGAGAAGGCAACAACTGTTGGAGCAATTATTAGAAAATGGAAGAAGTTCAAGATGACGGTCAATCACCCTCGGTCTGGGGCTCTGTGCAAGATCTCACCTCGTGGGGCATCAATGATCATGAGGAAGGTGAGGGATCAGCCCAGAACTACACGGCAGGACCTGGTCAATGACCTGAAGAGAGCTGGTACCACAGTCTCAAAGAAAACCATTAGTAACACACTACACCGTCATGGATTAAAATCCTGCAGCGCACGCAAGGTCTCCCTGCTCAAGCCAGCGCATGTCCAGGCCCGTCTGAAGTTTGCCAATGACCATCTGGACGATCCAGAGAAGGAATGGGAGAAGGTCATGTGGTCTGATGAGACAAAAATAGAGCTTTTTGGTCTAAACTCCACTCGCCGTGTTTGGAGGAAGAAGAAGGATGAGTACAACCCCAAGAACACCATCCCAACCGTGAAGCATGGAGGTGGAAACATCATTCTTTGGGGATGCTTTTCTGCAAAGGGACAGGACGACTGCACCGTATTGAGGGGAGGATGGATGGGGCCATGTATCGCGAGATCTTGGCCAACAACCTCCATCCCTCAGTAAGAGCATTGAAGATGGGTCGTGGCTGGGTCTTCCAGCATGACAACGACCCAAAACACACAGCCGGCCGGCTGCGACAGAGCCTGGACTAGAACCAAGATATCTAGTGGCACAGCTAGTAAATGCGCCGCTTGGGAGGCCCTTACTTACATCTTCAGTTTAGCAATTTAGCAGATGCTCTTATCCAGAGCGACTTACAGCTGCAATGAGGGCAAATTGACAGATTTTTCACACACTCTTAACCGCTAGGCTACCTTCTTATTCATTATATCATAGAGAGTTACTGTAACCAAACACATTCTACGATGCAGTAAGTGTGAAAGAGCATCATGCTTTAAAAGGTTTTGCATGTGTCCACCATGTTGTTTGTGTACAGAAGCAGGATACTGCCAGGAAGTTAAGTTGAACATTGAACAGCTAACTGGTTAAGCGCTAACTGGTTGAGTTGAACAGCTAACTGGATAAGCGCTAACTGGTTGAGTTGAACAGCTAACTGGTTGAGTTGAACAGCTAACTGGTTAAGCACTAACTGGTTGAGTTGAACAGCTAACTGGTTAAGCACTAACTGGTTGAGTTGAACAGCTAACTGGTTAAGCGCTAACTGGTTGAGTTGAACAGCTAATTGGTTAAGCGCTAACTGGTTGAGTTGAACAGCTAACTGGATGAGTTGAACAGCTAATTGGTTAAGCGCCAACTGGTTGAATTGAACAGCTAACATTTTATTTAACTAGGCAAGTCAGCTAAGAACAAATTCTTATTTACAATGGCAGCCTACCCCGGCCAAACCCTAACCTGGACAACGCTGGGCCAATTGTGCGCCGCCCTATGGGACTCCCAATCACAGCCGGTTGTAGAACAGCCAGGAATCGAACCAGGGTCTGTAGTGATGCTTCTATCTTAGATGCAGTGCCCTAGACTGCTGCGCCACTCGGGAGCCCAAAAACATGTTATGTTGAACATCTATCTGGGTACGTTAAACAGCTAATTGGTTGAGCGCTAACTGGTGAAGTTGAACAGCTAACTGGTTAAGTTAAACAGCTAACTGGTTAAGCTAAACAGCTAACAGAACAGCCAACATGTTAAATTGAACGGCTAACGGGATAAGTTGAGCGGCTAATGGGATAAGTTGAACAGCTAACGGGATAAGTTGAACGGCTAACGGGATAAGTTGAGGTGATACCGGGATAAATTGAACAGCTAACGGGATAAGTTGAGCGGATAATGGGATAAGTTGAACAGCTAATGGGAAAAGTTGAACGGCTAATGGGATAAATTGAGGTGATACCGGGATATATTGAACAGATAACGGGATAAGTTGAACAGCTAACGGGATAAGTTGAACAGCTAACTGGATAAGTTGAGGTGATACCGGGATAAATTGAACAGCTAACGGGATACGTTGAGGTGATACCGGGATAAATTGAACAGCTAACGGGATAAGTTGAACAGCTAACGGGATAAATTGAACAGCTAACGGGATAAGTTGAACAGCTAACGGGATAAGTTGAACGGCTAACGGGATAAGTTGAGGTGATACCGGGATAAATTGAACAGCTAACGGGATAAGTTGAACGGCTAACGGGATAAGTTGAGGTGATACCGGGATAAATTGAACAGCTAACGGGAAAAGTGGAGCGGATAACGGGATAAGTTGAACAGCTAACGGGATAAGTTTAACAGTTAACGGGATAAGTTGAACAGCTAACGGGATAAGTTGAACAGCTAACGGGATAAGTTGAACAGCTAACGGGATAAGTTGAACAGCTAACGGGATAAGTTGAACGGCTAACGGGATAAATTGAACAGCTAACTGGATAAGTTGAGGTGATACCGGGATAAATTGAACAGCTAACGGGATAAGTTGAGGTGATACCGGGATAAATTGAACAGCTAACGGGATAAGTTGAACAGCTAACGGGATAAATTGAACAGCTAACGGGATAAATTGAACGGCTAACGGGATAAGTTGAACAGCTAACGGGATAAGTTGAACGGCTAACGGGATAAGTTGAGGTGATACCGGGATAAATTGAACAGCTAACGGGAAAAGTGGAGCGGATAACGGGATAAGTTGAACAGCTAACGGGATAAATTGAACAGCTAACGGGATAAGTTGAAACGGCTAACGGGATAAGTTGAACAGTTAACTGGTATTGTTGTGGCTCCACTGTGTTATAGTCTACTCACTTTCAGATAACTGAACACAAACTTCTATTGAAGGGATATTGTTTGTTTTGTCTTGTTAGTATCCTTTTGTGTTCTCATGCAATTCAGATTGTCCTGAGGTCCAGCATGCGCAACAGTACATGAATTCAATGAATATGATGCACCAGGCTTTCATGTTAAACCATGATATGTCACATTATAAAATGGACCATAATTCAGAGCAGATGGTAGACTACAGCTGCAGGTGGATTAATATGTCTGCTAGTTTAGAATGAAACGTTACTGGGAGAATATATTTACGGAGTAGATTAGAAACTCATACCGTTGACAACTGGGATCTTTTCACACTTAGATATATCTAACAGGTGATTTCAGGTAGACTCATATGGACAGATAGAATACACACTAGACAAACACACACACTAGACAAATAACATTATGACATCACAAACATACACAGACAGACAACATTATGACATCACAAACACACACACTAGAAAAACAACATTATGACATCACAAACACACACCTTCCATTGAGCAACGCGAGGAGCTCCCCGGCATGGTACAGGTCGTTGCGTGTCACCCGGCCGAAGCGAAACGTGTTGAGGTTGCAGAAGGTGACTGCGGGGAAGATCATCAACGGTGTTGCTATCTCATCCAATTTAGTGACATGGGGGTACTGTAAGTAGAACTGGACCCGGTCCACACACACCAGGACCAGGAACCCGAGAGAACCCAGGAAGAACAAGATCCACAGGCACCGCTTGATGCAGATCCGTTCATAAGTGAACATGTGCGAGATGCCATGGAGAGTCGACCTGCTGGCGAAAACTTCAATCGCCGGAGGTCGCTTGAAAGAGTCCACCATCTCTTCCGACTCCGCTTTGAGATCCATGACGAGGCGTTACGGTATCAATGTGAAGGATTGGGAAATGGAAGGGTATAGTAGCCTAGACCAGGGGATGTTACTAACACTAGGAAGGAAGGTACTGACTGTGAGTCTGAGTTCGCGCCGTGCTACGCATGGGTTTCTATGTTCTTCCTCGTCCAGGCAGCATGAAATGTTGCGTCACTGAGCTCCCCAACAAAATAACACCGTCTACCATCTAGGCTACCAATACATTCGTCACAACGAAGTCGTCTATTTTGCGCTCAATTTCCCTTCAAACCGGTCCATGTGATAACGCAAACATACAGTATGTCCAAAAGAGTCCCAATTTACGCGCATGAATAGATTTCAATACCGATTGGTCTCGTTCTCTCTTCCAGGCTTGCAAAAACAACTCCCAGCCAAAACACAGCAAGGACTGAAAGAAGTTAAGATGGTTCAGGAGCAGTTCAATGATATGGTTCAATCATATTCAAATGTAATACAACCAACGCTGATTTTTTGGGTGGAGATGCTGTAAATTGTCTGCCCATACAACACGCTTCGTTCCTTCCCATCCGCTCTAGTAAATCCCACCTGGAGACTGACTTGTCCCGGACCGGAGAGAAAACAGTGAGCGGCGTGTCGGTCAGGCAACTACAGCGCCTTGCATCCTCCTCTCCTGTCTCTAGAACAGCACTAAACACAACAATGCAGTCATCATAAACTCCCCCTTTGAGTAGGATAAGATGAAACACGATTTAAGAGACCATCATGCTTAATAATCAGGAAGAAAATGTAAGTCCAAAACTAACAAATTATGGGTAAAAAGGCAAAGGGAATCTCTGAGGATATCGATATAAACAGTTTCCCTTCCCTGATCAATGAATTTGATGCCCGAATCGGAGAAGAGCGGGGATTGGAAGGCACGTGTTTTAAATAGGGTGACAAAGTCGGTTGGAAAATACTTAAAGCTCCGAAACCCCCTATTCTCCCGACTGATTCTCGCCTATTATGTTCTTTTAAACCACGGCTTCTTGCATCGAATTCACGAGAGTATTTTTGTATTTTTTGTAAGTAACACTCATCAGTGGTAGAAAACATGGGGTGGTGGCGCTGAGGCGGTAGGGAAGAGAGAGAGAGAGAGAGAGAGTGGTTGTGTATTCACCCCGGTCTATGGTCTGAACAGTGTCAGAGGGAGGCTGATTGTAATAGTGCTGACATGAGCTAAATGAGGTGTCTGGCTGCAGACCTACACAAGGCAGAAAAAAAAGCCTTCCTTACCCACCCACAAACAACTAAGGGAATGGGACCAAAACAATATATCTCATTCTGAATCCTGATCAATATTTCTGATTAGAATGGACCCACCCACAAACAACTAAGGGAATGGGACCAAAACAATATATCTCATTCTGAATCCTGATCAATACTTCTGATTAGAATGGACCCACCCACAAACAACTAAGGGAATGGGACCAAAACAATATATCTCATTCTGAATCCTGATCAATACTTCTGATTAGAATGGAACATTGAAATAACCCATCCATGGAAAGATGAGGTAGAACCAGTCAGTTAGTGATTTGGGGTTGGCAGGCATATACTGTACAGCCTATAGTCAATTATGTTTATTATTATTTATTATTCCTTTATTTCATCAAGGAACACAGACTGAGAACAAGGTCTCTTTTACATCTGGGCCCTGCGTATACATGTTTACACATACAGGTTAGGTACAATGATTAAGGAACTACACAAGACAAACAAAACCATCACAGATAACACACAAAAATACAGCAACAGATTACATTTACACACAGGTTATTCTACTAACAGGTTATTCTACTAACAGGTTATTCTACTAACAGGTTATTCTACTAACAGGTTATTCTACAAACAGGTTATTCTACTAACAGGTTATTCTACAAACAGGTTATTCTACGAACAGGTTATTCCCCTAACAGGTTATTCTACATTTACCAACAGGTTATTCTACCAACAGGTTATTCTACCAGCAGGTTATTCCCCTAACAGGTTATTCCCCCAAACAGGTTATTCCCCTAACAGGTTATTCCCCTAACAGGTTATTCCCCTAACAGGTTATTCCCCTAACAGGTTATTCTACTAACAGGTTATTCCCCTAAAAGGTTATTCCCCTAACAGGTTATTCTACCAACAGGTTATTCTACCAACAGGTTATTCTACCAACAGGTTATTCCCCAAACAGGTTATTCCCCTAACAGGTTATTCTACCAACAGGTTATTCCCCTAACAGGTTATTCCACTAACAGGTTATTCCCCTAACAGGTTATTCTACTAACAGGTTATTCCCCTAACAGGTTATTCCCCTAACAGGTTATTCTACTAACAGGTTATTCCCCGAACAGGTTATTCCCCTAACAGGTTATTCCCCCAACAGGTTATTCCCCCAACAGGTTATTCCCCTAACAGGTTATTCCCCTAACAGGTTATTCCCCTAACAGGTTATTCCCCCAACAGATTATTCCCCTAAACTTGAAAATGTGATTGCTGACATGCAAAACCTTTTCGGACTATATAACAATGGACTATGTGTTCTCTCATAGTCCAACAGCAATTGATGGCACAGGGCTAATCATCTCTCCTACGTGGACATGTTCTCTTCTCCCCCTCCCTCCTGTCCATCTTCTCTCTCACCTGTCCATCTCCCCTTTTACCTGTCCATCTCCTCTCTCACCTGTCCATCTCCTCTCCCTCCTGTCCATCTCCCCTTTCACCTGTCCATCTCCCCTTTTACCTGTCCATCTCCTCTCTCACCTGTCCATCTCCTCTCCCTCCTGTCCATCTCCCCTTCCACCTGTCCATCTCCTCTCCCTCCTGTCCATCACCTCTCCCTCCTGTCCATCTACCCTTTCAGCTGTCCATCTCCCCTTTCACCTGGCTATCTCCTCTCCCTCCTGTCCATCTCCCCTTTCACCTGTCCATCTCCTCTCTCACCTGTCCATCTCCTCTCCCTCCTGTCCATCTACCCTTTCAGCTGTCCATCTCTCCTTCCACCTGTCCATCTCCTCTCCCTCCTGTCCATCTCCCCTTCCACCTGTCCATCTCCTCTCCCTCCTGTCCATCTCCCCTTTCACCTGTCCATCTCCTCTCTCACCTGTCCATCTCCTCTCCCTCCTGTCCATCTACCCTTTCAGCTGTCCATCTCCCCTTTTACCTGTCCATCTCCTCTCTCTCCTGTCCATCTCCCCTTTCACCTGTCCATCTCCTCTCCCTCCTGTCCATCTCCCCTTTCACCTGTCCATCTCCTCTCTCACCTGTCCATCTCCTCTCCCTCCTGTCCATCTACCCTTTCAGCTGTCCATCTCCCCTTTCACCTGGCTATATCCTCTCCCTCCTGTCCATCTCCCCTTTCACCTGTCCATCTCCTCTCTCACCTGTCCATCTCCTCTCCCTCCTGTCCATCTACCCTTTCAGCTGTCCATCTCCCCTTTTACCTGTCCATCTCCTCTCTCTCCTGTCCATCTCCCCTTTCACCTGTCCATCTCCTCTCTCTCCTGTACATCTCCCCTTTTACCCGTCCATCTCCTCTCCCTCCTGTCCATCACCTCTCCTACCTGTCCATCTCCTCTCCCTCCTGCCCATCTCCCCTTTCACCTGTCCATCTCCTCTCTCACCTGTCCATCTCCTCTCTCACCTGTCCATCTCCTCTCTCACCTGTCCATCTCCTCTCCCTCCTGTCCATCTCCCCTTTCACCTGTCCATCTCCTCTCCCTCCTGTCCATCTCCCCTTTTACCTGTCCATCTCCTCTCCGCCCTGTCCATCTCTTCTCCCACCTGTCCATCTCCTCTCTATCACCTGTCCATCTCCTCTCGATCACCTGTCCATCTCCTCTCTATTACCTGTCCATCTCCTCTCTATCACTTGTCCATCTCCTCTCTCACCTGCCCACCCCCCGTCACCTGTCCATCTCCTCTCCTTCCTGTCCATCTCCTCTCCCACCTGTCAATCTACTCTCCCTCCTGTCCATCTCCTATCCCTCCTGTCCATCTCCTCTCACACCTGTCCATCTCCTCTCCACCTTTCCATCTCCCCTCCCACGTGTCCATCTCCCCCCCACCTGTACATCTCCAATTCACCTGTCCATCTCCCCTCTCACCTGTCCATCTCCTCTCCCACCTGTCCATCTCCCCTCCCACCTGTCCATCTCCTCTCCCACCTGTCCATCTCCCCCCCACCTGTCCATCTCCTCATTTGAATTCCTTCCTGTCACCCACACTTATCCACTCAAGTTTAACATTGTTGTCATCTATCGTCCACCAGGTGCCCTTGGGAGAGTTCCTCAATGAGATTGACACCTTCATAAGCTAATTTCCTGACGATGGCTGAGCACTTATCGTACTGGGCGACTTCAACCTCCAGACGCTTCCAGCTTCAATTCATTTCTTTCCACCGCTTTCTTTCCAGTCCTTTTCTCTTTGACCTCACCCTTTCCCAGTCACCTTCCACCCACAAGGCAGGCAATGCACTTGACCTCATCTTCACTAGAGGCTGTTCGCCTACTAATCTCACTACAACCCCCGTTAAAAAAAAACTACAGACCGGTATCCGCTCTTTCTTTTCTTTCCAAAACACACAGCGTGCTGTCTCTGATCAACTCTCTCGTTATCTCTCTCAGAACGATCTTCTTAACCCTAACTAGTCAGGCTTCAAGACGGGTCACTCAACTGAGACTGCTCTCCTCTGTGTCACAAAGGCTCTCCTCACTGCCAAACCTGACTCTCTCTGCTCTGTTCTCATCCTCATAGATCTATCCGTTACCTTCAACACCGTGAACCATCAGATCCTCCTCTCCACCCTCTCAGAGCTGAGTGTCTCAGTCTCGGCACACTCCTGGATGACATCCTACCTGGCAGGCCACTCCTACCAGGTGACGTGGAGAAGGTCTGGGTCTGAACCACGTATTCTTACTACTGGTGTCCCCCAGGGCTCGGTTCTAGGCCCTCTCCTCTTCTCTCTATATACCAAGTCACTCGGCTCCGCCATATCCTCACATGGTCTGTCCTATCACTGCTATGAGGATGACACTCATCAACTCTTCTCCTTCCTCCCCTTTAGACACCCAGGTGGTGACACGCATCTCTGAGAGTCTGGCAGACATCTCAGTTTGGATGTTGGCCCACCACCATTAGACAGCTGTAACTATATGAGGCAACTCTGCACTTCACATTAGACAGCTGTAACTATATGAGGCAACTCTGCACTTCACATTAGACAGCTGTAACTATATGAGGCAACTCTGCACTTCACATTAGACAGCTGTAACTATATGAGGCAACTCTGCACTTCACATTAGACAGCTGTAACTATATGAGGCAACTCTGCACTTCACATTAGACAGCTGTAACTATATGAGGCAACTCTGCACTTCACATTAGACAGCTGTAACTATATGAGGCAACTCTGCACTTCACATTAGACAGCTGTAACTATATGAGGCAACTCTGCACTTCACATTAGACAGCTGTAACTATATGAGGCAACTCTGCACTTCACATTAGACAGCTGTAACTATATGAGGCAACTCTGCACTTCACATTAGACAGCTGTAACTATATGAGGCAACTCTGCACTTCACATTAGACAGCTGTAACTATATGAGGCAACTCTGCACTTCACATTAGACAGCTGTAACTATATGAGGCAACTCTGCACTTCACATTAGACAGCTGTAACTATATGAGGCAACTCTGCACTTCACATTAGACAGCTGTAACTATATGAGGCAACTCTGCACTTCACATTAGACAGCTGTAACTATATGAGGCAACTCTGCACTTCACATTAGACGGCTGTAACTATAAGAGGCCTCTGCACTTCACATTAGACGGCTGTAACTATAAGAGGCAACTCTGCACTTCACATTAGACAGCTGTAACTATAAGAGGCCTCTGCACTTCACATTAGACGGCTGTAACTATAAGAGGCCTCTGCACTTCACATTAGACAGCTGTAACTATATGAGGCAACTCTGCACTTCACATTAGATGGCTGTAACTATAAGAGGCCTCTGCACTTCACATTAGATGGCTGTAACTATAAGAGGCAACTCTGCACTTCACATTAGACGGCTGTAACTATAAGAGGCAACTCTGCATTTCACATTAGACAGCTGTAACTATAAGAGGCCTCTGCACTTCACATTAGATGGCTGTAACTATAAGAGAAGCATTCATAAATATATAAGGACCTCTTATAGAATGTCTACTCTAGTATAAAACAATTAAGTAAAATGTTTTGTATTATTCAACAAAACCATCTCTGTATTCCTAAGTAATATTCAAATGTTGCGCAGCATTCAATAGCAATCTACTCATTGTTCCCTATTGCCTTTTGAAAGACAGACACTCAAGCTAATTCTAAATGAGGTGAAAAGTGTCAGGTCTAGTTCTGGATATAGTTGTTACTGTTTCTCCTGCTGCTGATGATGCCTGGCATGGCGAACAGAACACTGTTTAATATTTCATTGGGATGACAGTGTGAAGCCAGAGACTGGCATAATGGCATTGGGCACTGGGATAGGTTTGGCTTTGGGAGCTGGGTCTGCCAAAACATGCATGCCAAGAGAGGGAGACACAGAAAGAGAGAAACAGGAGAGAGAGAGAGGGGAGAGAGAAACAGAGTGAGAGAGGGGTTGGGGGGGACAGAGGGGAGAGAGAAACAGAAGGGAGAGAGAAACAGAGCGAGAGAGAGGGGAGAGAGACAGGGGAGGGAGAGGGGGAAAGAGAAACAGAGTGAGAGAGAGGGGAGAGAGAAACAGAGTGAGAGAGAGAGAGAGAGGGGGAAAGAGAAACAGAGCGAGAGAGAGGGGTAGAGAGGGGAGGGGGGTGAAAGACAGAGAGGAGTGAGAGAGAGAAGGCTCTGCTGTGTAAAATGCCAACTCCAGGGACCTGTCTGGCAGAGAGATTAATAGGAGGCCTTCACTGCTTATCCAGTCTCTCTCTAGTAGGGCCTCAGGTGCTTCAGGTGGAGTATATCTGTTTATCCATCTGTTGCTGATGCCTGGAAGAACACTGTTTTATATATTTCATTGGGACGACAGTGTGAAGCCAGTGATGGGATATCATGATGGGGGGATAGGCTCTCAGAAGTCATGATGTTGGGGTGGAGAGAGAGAGAGAGAAGAGAGAGAGAAACACTAAATAAAAAACACCAAAATAATGCACGCAAGGCAGAATTAGGCCGATACCCGCCGATCAAAATCCAGAAAAGAGCCGTTAAATTCTACAACCACCTAAAAGGAAGCGATTCCCAAACCTTCCATAACAAAGCCATCACCTACAGAGAGATGAACCTGGAGAAGAGTCCCCTAAGCAAGCTGGTCCTGGGGCTCTGTTCACAAATACAAAACACACCCCACAGAGCCCCAGGACAGCAGCACAATTAGACCCAACCAAATCATGAGAAAACAAAAAGATAATTACTTGACACATTGGAAAGAATTGACAAAAAAACAGAGCAAACTAGAATGCTATTTGGCCCTAAACAGAGAGTACACAGTGGCAGAATACCTGACCACTGTGACTGACCCAAACTTAAGGAAAGCTTTGACTATGTACAGACTCAGTGAGCATAGCCTTGCTATTGAGAAAGGCGGCAGTAGGCAGACATGGCTCTCTGGAAAAGACAGGCTATGTGCTCACTGCCCACAAAATGAGGTGGAAACTGAGCTGTACTTCCTAACCTCCTGCCCAATGTATGACCATATTAGAGACACATATTTCCCTCAGATTACACAGACCCATAAAGAATTTGAAAACTAATCCAATTTTGATAAACTCCCATATCTACTGGGTGAAATTCCACAGTGTTCCATCACAGCAGCAAGATGTGTGACCTGTTGCCACGAGAAAAGGGCAACCAGTGAAGAACAAACAAACTGTAGGCATTGTACATAGACTTCTACTGTATTATTGACTGTATGTTTTGTTTATTCCATGTGTAACTCTGTGTTGTTGTATGTGTCGAACTGCTTTGCTTTATCTTGGCCAGGTCGCAGTTGCAAATGAGAACTTGTTCTCAACGAGCCTACCTGGTTAAATAAAGGTGAATATTTATTTTCCCTTTTGTACTTTAACTATTTGCACATCACTACAACACTGTATATGTACATGCTGTATATATATAATATGAAATTTGAAATGTCTTTATTATTTTGGAACTTCTGTGAGTGTAATGTTTACTATTCATTTTTATTGTTTATTATCTACTTCACTTGCTTTTGCAATGTTACGTAGATGGAAAAAAGCTGTCCTTGAAACAGTCTTGATATGTTCTTCAAAAGAGAGATCAGGGTCCAGAGTAACACCGAGGTTCTTCACAGTTTTATTTGAGACGACTGTACAACCATTAAGATTAATTGTCAGATTCAACAGAAGATCTCTTTGTTTCTTGGGACCTAGAACAAGCATCTCTGTTTTGTAGTAGAAAAAAAGTAGAAAGTTTGCAGCCATCCACTTCCTTATGTCTGAAACATATGTTTCCCATGCCAATATAGCCCCTTGAATTGGAGGGAGGGAGGGAGGGAGGGAGGGAGGGAGGGAGGGAGGGAGGGAGGGAGGGAGGGAGGGAGGGAGGGAGGGAGGAGGGAGGGAGGGAGGAGGAAGGAAGGAAGGAAGGAAGGAAGGAAGGAAGGAAGGGAGAGAGAGAGAGAGAATGAGAGAGAGAGAGAGAGAGAGAGAGAGAGAGAGAGAGAGAGAGAGAGAGAGAGAGAGAGAGAGAGAGAGAGAGAGAGAGAGAGGGGCAATTAATTAGTCTTCAGTCTCTAGACCTTCACTACTAGTCCAGTCTCTATGTAGTTATTCTTCAGTCTCTAGACCTTCACTACTAGTCCAGTCTCTATGCAGTTATTCTTCAGTCTCTGGGCCTTCACTACTAGTCCAGTCTCTATGTAGTTATTCTTCAGTCTCTAGACCTTCACTACTAGTCCAGTCTCTATGCAGTTATTCTTCAGTCTCTGGGCCTTCACTACTAGTCCAGTCTCTATGTAGTTATTCTTCAGTCTCTAGACCTTCACTACTTGTCCAGTCTCTATGTAGTTATTCTTCAGTCTCTAGACCTTCACTACTAGTCCAGTCTCTAGTCTTCAGTCTCTAGACCTTCACTACTAGTCCAGTCTCTATGTAGTTATTCTTCAGTCTCTGGGCCTTCACTACTAGTCCAGTCTCTATGTAGTTATTCTTCAGTCTCTAGACCTTCACTACTAGTCCAGTCTCTATGTATTTCATCTTCAGGTGGCTAGAGACCTTTGACCCTGTTACACAGCTGTTAATCAGTTATGTTTCTGGTGCCTGGCATGGCGAGCAGAACACTGTTTAATATTTCATTGTGATAACAGTGTGAAGCCAGAGACTGGCATAATGGCATTGGGTAATGGGATAGATTTGGCTGTGGGATCTGGTTCTGCCAAGACATGCATGCTGATTGGCCTCTTACACTATCAGAAACAAAGAGGGGGAGAGAGCAGAAGAGACAGAAAGACAAAGAGAGAAAGAGACAGAGAGAGAAAAGGCTTTGGTGTGCCAATTCCACAGGCTAAGCACCTGGCAGAGAGATGAATAGACAGACTCTGCTCTATCTACAGCCAGGTAGTACCTCTATCTACAGCCAGGTAGTACCTCTATCTACAGCCAGGTAGCACCTCTATCTACAGCCAGGTAGCACCTCTATCAACAGCCAGGTAGCACCTCTATCTACAGCCAGGTAGTACCTCTATCTACGGCCAGGTAGCTCCTCTATCAACAGCCAGGTAGCACCTCTATCTACAGCCAGGTAGTACCTCTATCTACAGCCAGATAGTACCTCTATTTACAGCCAGGTAGCACCTCTATCTACAGCCAGGTAGTACCTCTATTTACAGCCAGGTAGTACCTCTATCTACAGCCAGGTAGTACCTCAGCCAGGTAGTACCTCTATTTACAGCCAGGTAGTACCTCTATCTACAGCCAGGTAGTACCTCTATCTACAGCCAGGTAGCACCTCTATCTACAGCCAGGTAGTACCTCTATCTACAGCCAGGTAGTACCTCTATTTACAGCCAGGTAGTACCTCAGCCAGGTAGTACCTCTATCTACAGCCAGGTAGTACCTCAGCCAGGTAGTACCTCTATTTACAGCCAGGTAGTACCTCTATCTACAGCCAGGTAGCACCTCTATCTACAGCCAGGTAGTACCTCATCCAGGTAGTACCTCTATTTACAGCCAGGTAGTACCTCAGCCAGGTAGTACCTCTATCTACAGCCAGGTAGTACCTCAGCCAGGTAGTACCTCAGCCAGGTAGTACCTCTATTTACAGCCAGGTAGTACCTCTATCTACAGCCAGGTAGTACCTCTATCTACAGCCAGGTAGTACCTCTATCTACAGCCAGGTAGTACCTCTATCTACAGCCAGGTAGTACCTCTATCTACAGCCAGGTACTACCTCTATCTACAGCCAGGTACTACCTCTATCTACAGCCAGGTACTACCTCTATCTACAGCCAGGTACTACCTCTATCTACAGCCAGGTAGTACCTCTATCTACAGCCAGGTAGTACCTCTATCTACAGCCAGGTAGCACCTCTATCTACAGGCAGGTAGTACCTCTATCTACAGCCAGGTAGCACCTCTATCTACAGCCAGGTAGCACCTCTATCAACAGCTAGGTAGTACCTCTATCAACAGCCAGGTAGCACCTCTATCTACAGCCAGGTAGCACCTCTATCTACAGCCAGGTAGTACCTCTATCTACAGCCAGGTAGCACCTCTTTCTACAGCCAGGTACTACCTCTATCTACAGCCAGGTAGCACCTCTATCTACAGCCAGGTAGTACCTCTATCTACAGCCAGGTAGTACCTCAGCCAGGTAGTTCCTCAATCTACAGCCAGGTAGTACCTCCATCTACAGCCAGGTAGCACCTCTATCAACAGCCAGGTAGTACCTCAGCCAGGTAGTACCTCTATCTACAGCCAGGTAGTACCTCCATCTACAGCCAGGTAGCACCTCTATCAACAGCCAGGTAGCACCTCCATCTACAGCCAGGTAGCACCTCTATCTACAGGCAGGTAGTACCTCTATTTACAGCCAGGTAGTACCTCTATCTACAGCCAGGTAGCACCTCTATCTACAGGCAGGTAGTACCTCTATCTACAGCCAGGTAGTACCTCTATCTACAGGCAGGTAGTACCTCTATCTACAGCAAGGTAGTACCTCTATTTACAGCCAGGTAGTACCTCTATCTACAGCCAGGTAGTACCTCTATCTACAGCCAGGTAGTACCTCTATCTACAGCCAGGTAGTACCTCATCCAGGTAGTACCTCTATTTACAGCCAGGTAGTACCTCAGCCAGGTAGTACCTCTATCTACAGCCAGGTAGTACCTCAGCCAGGTAGTACCTCAGCCAGGTAGTACCTCTATTTACAGCCAGGTAGTACCTCTATCTACAGCCAGGTAGTACCTCTATCTACAGCCAGGTAGTACCTATATATGCCATTTAGCAGACGCTTTTATCCAAAGCGACTTACAGTCATGTGTGCATACATTCTACGTATGGGTGGTCCCGGGGATCGAACCCACTACCCTGGCGTTACAAGCGCCATGCTCTACCAACTGAGCTACAGAAGGACCTCTATCTACAGCCAGGTAGTACCTCTATCTACAGCCAGGTACTACCTCTATCTACAGCCAGGTACTACCTCTATCTACAGCCAGGTAGTACCTCTATCTACAGCCAGGTAGTACCTCTATCTACAGCCAGGTAGTACCTCTATCTACAGCCAGGTAGTACCTCTATCTACAGCCAGGTAGCACCTCTATCTACAGGCAGGTAGTACCTCTATCTACAGCCAGGTAGCACCTCTATCAACAGCCAGGTAGCACCTCTATCTACAGCCAGGTAGCACCTCTATCTACAGCCAGGTAGTACCTCCATCTACAGCCAGGTAGTACCTCTATCTACAGCCAGGTAGTACCTCCATCTACAGCCAGGTAGCACCTCTATCAACAGCCAGGAAGTACCTCTATCTACAGCCAGGTAGTACCTCTATCTACAGCCAGGTAGTACCTCTATCTACAGCCAGGTAGCACCTCTATCTACAGGCAGGTAGTACCTCTATCTACAGCCAGGTAGTACCTCTATCTACAGGCAGGTAGTACCTCTATCTACAGCCAGGTAGTACCTCTATCTACAGCCAGGTAGTACCTCTATCTACAGCCAGGTAGTACCTCAGCCAGGTAGTACCTCTATCTACAGCCAGGTAGTACCTCTATTTACAGCCAGGTAGTACCTCTATTTACAGCCAGGTAGTACCTCTATCTACAGCCAGGTAGTACCTCATCCAGGTAGTACCTCTATTTACAGCCAGGTAGTACCTCAGCCAGGTAGTACCTCTATCTACAGCCAGGTAGTACCTCAGCCAGGTAGTACCTCAGCCAGGTAGTACCTCTATTTACAGCCAGGTAGTACCTCTATCTACAGCCAGGTAGTACCTCTATCTACAGCCAGGTAGTACCTCTATCTACAGCCAGGTAGTACCTCTATCTACAGCCAGGTAGTACCTCTATCTACAGCCAGGTAGTACCTCTATCTACAGCCAGGTAGCACCTCTATCTACAGGCAGGTAGTCCCTCTATCTACAGCCAGGTAGCACCTCTATCTACAGCCAGGTAGCACCTCTATCAACAGCCAGGTAGTACCTCTATCAACAGCCAGGTAGCACCTCTATCTACAGCCAGGTAGCACCTCTATCTACAGCCAGGTACTACCTCTATCTACAGCCAGGTAGCACCTCTATCTACAGCCAGGTATTACCTCTATCTACAGCCAGATAGTACCTCAGCCAGGTAGTACCTCTATCTACAGCCAGGTAGTACCTCCATCTACAGCCAGGTAGCACCTCTATCAACAGCCAGGTAGTACCTCAGCCAGGTAGTACCTCTATCTACAGCCAGGTAGTACCTCCATCCACAGCCAGGTAGCACCTCTATCAACAGCCAGGTAGCACCTCTATCTACAGCCAGGTAGTACCTCTATTTACAGCCAGGTAGTACCTCTATCTACAGCCAGGTAGTACCTCAGCCAGGTAGTACCTCTATTTACAGCCAGGTAGTACCTCTATCTACAGCCAGGTAGTACCTCTATCTACAGCCAGGTAGCACCTCTATCTACAGCCAGGTAGTACCTCAGCCAGGTAGTACCTCTATCTATAGCCAGGTAGTACCTCTATTTACAGCCAGGTAGTACCTCAGCCAGGTAGTACCTCTATCAACAGCCAGGAAGTACCTCTATCTACAGCCAGGTAGCACCTCTATCTACAGCCAGGTACTACCTCTATCTACAGCCAGGTAGCACCTCTATCTACAGCCAGGTATTACCTCTATCTACAGCCAGATAGTACCTCAGCCAGGTAGTACCTCTATCTACAGCCAGGTAGTACCTCCATCTACAGCCAGGTAGCACCTCTATCAACAGCCAGGTAGTACCTCAGCCAGGTAGTACCTCTATCTACAGCCAGGTAGTACCTCCATCCACAGCCAGGTAGCACCTCTATCAACAGCCAGGTAGCACCTCTATCTACAGCCAGGTAGTACCTCTATCTACAGTCAGGTAGTACCTCCATCTACAGCCAGGTAGTACCTCTATCTACAGCCAGGTAGTACCTCCATCTACAGCCAGGTAGCACCTCTATCAACAGCCAGGAAGTACCTCTATCTACAGCCAGGTAGTACCTCTATCTACAGCCAGGTAGTATCTCTATCTACAGCCAGGTAGTACCTCCATCTACAGCCAGGTAGCACCTCTATCTACAGGCAGGTAGTACCTCTATCTACAGCCAGGTAGCACCTCTATCTACAGGCAGGTAGTACCTCTATCTACAGCCAGGTAGTACCTCTATCTACAGCTACAGCCAGTAGTACCTCTATCTACAGCCAGGTAGTACCTCTATCTACAGCCAGGTAGTACCTCTATCTACAGCCAGGTAGTACCTCTATCTACAGCCAGGTAGTACCTCTATCTACAGCCAGGTAGTACCTCACAGCCAGGTAGTACCTCTATCTACAGCCAGGTAGTACCTCTATCTACAGCCAGGTAGTAACTCATCCAGGTAGTACCTCTATTTACAGCCAGGTAGTACCTCAGCCAGGTAGTACCTCTATCTACAGCCAGGTAGTACCTCAGCCAGGTAGTACCTCAGCCAGGTAGTACCTCTATTTACAGCCAGGTAGTACCTCTATCTACAGCCAGGTAGTACCTCTATCTACAGCCAGGTAGTACCTCTATCTACAGCCAGGTACTACCTCTATCTACAGCCAGGTACTACCTCTATCTACAGCCAGGTAGTACCTCTATCTACAGCCAGGTAGTACCTCTATCTACAGCCAGGTAGTACCTCTATCTACAGCCAGGTAGTACCTCTATCTACAGCCAGGTAGCACCTCTATCTACAGGCAGGTAGTACCTCTATCTACAGCCAGGTAGCACCTCTATCTACAGCCAGGTAGCACCTCTATCTACAGGCAGGTAGTACCTCTATCAACAGCCAGGTAGCACCTCTATCTACAGCCAGGTAGCACCTCTATCTACAGCCAGGTAGTACCTCTATCTACAGCCAGGTAGCACCTCTATCTACAGCCAGGTACTACCTCTATCTACAGCCAGGTAGCACCTCTATCTACAGCCAGGTAGTACCTCTATCTACAGCCAGGTAGTACCTCAGCCAGGTAGTACCTCTATCTACACAGCCAGGTAGTACCTCCATCTACAGCCAGGTAGCACCTCTATCTACAGCCAGGTAGTACCTCTATCTACAGCCAGGTACCTCCATCTACAGCCAGGTAGCACCTCTATCTACAGCCAGGTAGTACCTCTATCTACAGCCAGGTAGTACCTCTAGGTAGTACCTCTATCTACAGCCAGGTAGTACCTCCATCTACAGCCAGGTTAGTACCTCTATCTACAGCCAGGTAGTACCTCTATCTACAGCCAGGTAGTACCTCTATCTACAGCCAGGTAGTACCTCTATCTATCTACAGCCAGGTAGTACCTCTATCTACAGCCAGGTAGTACCTCTATCTACAGCACAGGTAGTACCTCTATCTACAGCCAGGTAGCACCTCTATCTACAGCCAGGTAGTACCTCTATCTACAGCCAGGTAGTACCTCTATCTACAGCCAGGTAGTACTCTATCTACAGCCAGGTAGTACCTCTATCTACAGCCAGGTAGTACCTCTATCAGCCAGGTAGTACCTCTATCTACAGCCAGGTAGTACCTCTATCTACAGCCAGGTAGTACCTCAGCCAGGTAGTACCTCTATCTACAGCCAGGTAGTACCTCTATCTACAGCCAGGTAGTACCTCTAGCCAGGTAGTACCTCTATCTGCAGCCAGGTAGTACCTCATCCAGGTAGTACCTCTATTTACATAGTACCTCAGCCAGGTAGTACCTCTATCTACAGCCAGGTAGTACCTCTATCTAGCCAGGTAGCCAGGTAGTACCTCTAGCCAGGTAGCACCTCTATCTACAGCCAGGTAGTACCTCTATCTTACAGCCAGGTAGTACCTCTATCTACAGCCAGGTAGTACCTCTATCTACAGCCAGGTATACCTCTATCAGCCAGGTAGTACCTCTATCTACAGCCAGGTAGCCAGGTAGTACCTCTATCTACAGGCAGGTAGTACCTCTATCTACAGCCAGGTAGTACCTCTATCTACAGCCAGGTACAGTAGTACCTCTATCTACAGCAGGTAGTACCTCTATCTACAACCAGGTAGCCTCTATCTACAGCCAGGTAGTACCTCTATCTCTACAGCCAGGTAGCACCTCTATCTACAGCCAGGTAGCACCTCTATCAACAGCCAGGTAGTACCTCTATCTACAGCCAGGTAGCACCTCTATCTACAGCCAGGTAGCACCTCTATCTACAGCCAGGTAGTACCTCTATCTACAGCCAGGTAGTACCTCTATCTACAGCCAGGTAGTACCTCTATCTCAGCCAGTAGCACCTCTATCTACAGCCAGGTAGTACCTCTATCTACAGCCAGGTAGTACCTCAGCCAGGTACCCTCTATCTACAGCCAGGTAGTACCTCTGTTACAGCCAGGTCTATCAGCCAGGTACCTCTATCTACAGCCAGGTAGTACCTCTATCTACAGCCAGGTCTCTACAACCTCTATCTACAGCCAGGTAGCACCTCTATCTACAGCCAGGTAGTACCTCTATCTACAGCCAGGTAGTACCTCTATCTACAGCCAGGTAGTACCTCTATCTACAGCCAGGTAGTACCCTCTATCTACAGCCTACAGGGTAGTACCTCTATCTACAGCCAGGTAGTACCTCTATCTACAGCCAGGTAGTACTACTATCTACCTCAGCCAGGTAGTACCTCTATCTACAGCCAGGTAGTACCTCTATCTACAGCCAGGTAGCTCCTCTATCTACAGCCAGGTAGTACCTCTATCTACAGCCAGGTAGTACTCTATCTACAGCCAGGTAGCACCTCTATCTACAGTACCTCTAGCACCTCCAGGTAGCACCTCTATCAGCCAGGTAGTACCTCAGCCAGGTAGTACCTCTATCTACAACCAGGTAGTACCTCTATCTACCCAGGTAGTACCTCTATTCTACAGCCAGGTAGTACCTCTATCTATCAGCCAGGTAGTACCTCTATCTACAGCCAGGTACCTCTATCTGTACACTCTATCTACAGCCAGGTGGTACCTCTATCTACAGCCAGGGTAGTACCTCTATCTACAGCCAGGTAGTACCTCTATCTACCTCTATCTAGTACCTCTATCTACAGCCAGGTGGTACCTCTATCTACAGCCAGGTAGTACCTCTATCTACAGCCAGGTAGTACCTCTATCTACAGCCAGGTACCTCAGCCAGGTACCTCTATCTACAGCCAGGTAGTACCTCTATCTACAGCCAGGTAGTACCTCTATCTACAGCCAGGTAGTACCTCTATCTACAGCCAGGTAGTACCTCTACACCAGGTCTATCTACCGGGTATCACCTCCAGCCAGGGTAGTGCCCAGGTCTACCTCTGCAGCCAGGTAGTACCTCTATCTACAGCCAGGTAGCACCTCTATCTACAGCCAGGTAGTACCTCTATCTACAGCCAGGTAGCACCTCTATCTGGCACCTCTATCTACAGAGGTTATCTATCAGCCAGGTAGCACCTCTATCTACAGCCAGGTAGTACCTCTATCTCTATCTATCTACAGCCAGGTAGTACCTCTATCTACAGCCAGGTAGTACCTCAGCCAGGTAGTACCTCTATCTACAGCACCTCTATCTACAGCCAGTAGCACCTCTATCTACAGCCAGGTAGCACCTCTATCTACCAGCCAGGTAGTACCTCTATCTACAGCCAGGTAGTACCTCTATCTACAGCCAGGTAGTACCTCTATCTACAGCCAGGTAGTACCTCTATCTACAGCCAGGTAGTACCTCTATCTACAGCCAGGTAGTACCTCTATCTACAGCCAGGTCTCAGCCAGGGTATCTACAGCCAGGTAGTACCTCTATTTACAGCCAGGTAGTACCTCTACCTCTATCTCTATTTACAGCCAGCCAGGTAGTACCTCTATCTACAGCCAGGTAGTACCTCAGCCAGGTATCTCTGTTTGGTAGCAGCCAGGTAGCACCTCTATCTAACAGCTATCTACAGGTACCCTCTATCTACAGCCAGGTAGTACCTCTATCTACAGCCAGGTACCTCTATCTAGCACCTCTATCTACTATCTACAGCCAGGTAGTACCTCTATCTACAGCCAGGTGGTACCTCTATCTACAGCCAGGTAGTACTATCTACAGCCGGGTAGTACCTCAATTGGTAGCACCTCTATCTACAGCCAGGTAGGTAGTACCTCTATCTACAGCCAGGTAGTACCTCTATCTACAGCCAGCCAGTAGTACCTCTATCTACAGCCAGGTAGTACCTCTATTTACAGGTAGTGCCAGGTCTCTACAGCCAGGTAGTACCTCTATCTACAGCCAGGTAGTACCTCATCCATAGTACCTCTATTTACAGCCAGGTAGTACCGGTCGCATTCACAGGTTGTATCACTTTTTCACTTCATTTCATTACAGTACAACGGTTTGATTTGTTTGATCGTAGCTAGCTATCTTAGCTAGCCAGGTCTTTGTATCAAAGATAATTGGGTAGTCTAGATTTTCTAGGTTCGCTAGCCATCTATTGTCGTTCTTTTAGCATAGCGTAACGTAAACAACACTGCTAGCTAGCCTGCTAGCCCCCGAATAACAACACTGCAGAAACTTTTACACTCCACGAACGACTTGATTAGTGTAGTGTCAACAACGCACCCACTGCCAGCTGGCCTACTTCAGCAGTACTGTATCATTTTAATCATTTTAGTCAATAAGATTCTTGCTACGTAGCTTAACTTTCTGAACATTCGAGACGTGTAGTCCACTTGTCATTCAATCTCCTTTGCATTAGCGTAGCCTCTTCTGTAGCCTGTCAACTATGTGTCTGTTTATCCCTGTTCTCTCCTCTCTGCACAGACCATACAAACGCTCCACACCGCGTGGCCTCACCCTACTCTGGTGGTCCCAGCGCGCCGACCCACGTGGAGTTCAGGTCTCCGGTAGCCTCTGGAACTGCCAATCTGCGGTCAACAAGGCAGAGTTCATCTCAGCCTATGCCTCCCTCCAGTCCCTCGACTTCTTGGCACTGACGGAAACATGGATCACCACAGACAACACTGCTACTCCTACTGCTCTCTCTTCGTCCGCCCACGTGTTCTCGCACACCCCGCGTCTGGTCAGCGGGGTGGTGGCACCGGGATCCTCATCTCTCCCAAGTGGTCATTCTCCCTTTCTCCCTTACCCATCTGTCTATCGCCTCCTTTGAATTCCATGCTGTCACAGTTACTAGCCCTTTCAAGCTTAACATCACTTATCATTTATCGCCCTCCAGGTTCCCTCGGAGAGTTCATCAATGTGCCTTGATAAGCTCCTTTCCTGAGGACGGCTCACCTCTCACAGTTCTGGGCGACTTTAACCTCCCCCGTCTACCTTTGACTCTTTCCTCTCTGCCTCCTTCTTTCCACTCCTCTCCTCTTTTGACCTCCCGCCCTCTCACCTTCCCCCCCTACTCACAAGGCAGGCAATACGCTCGACCTCATCTTTACTAGATGCTGTTCTTCCACTAACCTCACTGCAACTCCTCCAAGTCTCCGACCACTGCCTTGTATCCTTTTCCTCTCGCTCTCATCCAACACCTCCCACACTGCCCCTATCGGATGGTATCAGCCTTCAGCTCTCTCTCCCCCGCTACTCTCTCCTCTTCCATCCTATCATCTCTTCCCTCCGCTCAAACCTTCTCCCACCTATCTCCTGATTCTGCCTCCTCAACCCTCCTCTCCTCCCCTCTCTGCATCCCTTGACTCTCTATGTCCCCTATCCTCCAGCCTCGGTCCTCCCCTCCCGCTCCGTGGCTCGATGACTCATTGCGAGCTCACAGAACAGGAGCTCCGGGCAGCGGGCGGAAATGGAGGAAAAACTACCTGGCATCCTTTCTCCCTCCTCTCTACATTTTCCTCCTCTGTCTCTGCTGCTAAAGCCACTTTCTACCACGCTAAATTCCAAGCATCTGCCTCTAACCCTAGGAAGCTCTTTGCCACCTTCTCCTCCCTCCTGAATCCTCCGCCCCTCCCCCCGCCCTCCTCCCTCTCTGCAGATGAGTCAACCATTTTGAAAAGAAGGTGACGACATCCGATCCTCGTTTGCTAAGTCACGACACCGCTATTCTGCTCACACTGCCTACCCTGTGCTCTGACCTCTTTCTCCCCTCTCTCTCCAGATGAAATCTCGCGTCTTGTGACGGCCGGCCGCCAACAACCTGCCCGCTTGACCCTATCCCCTCCTCTCTTCTCCAGACCATTTCCGGAGACCTTCTCCCTTACCTCACCTCGCTCATCAACTCATCCCTGACCGTTGGCTACAGCGAGAGTTGCACCTTCTGAAAAACCTACACTCGATCCCTCCGATGTCAACAATTACAGACCAGTATCCCTTCTTTCTTTTCTCTCCAAAACTCTTGAACGTGCCGTCCCTTGGCCAGCTCTCCCGCTATCTCTCTCTGAATGACCTTCTTGATCCAAATCAGTCAGGTTTCAAGACTAGTCATTCAACTGAGCCATCACGGAGGCGCTCCGCTAAAGCTAACTCTCTCTCCTCTGCTCTCATCCTTCTAGATCTAGGCTGCCTTCGATACTGTCAGATCCTCCTCTCCACCCTCTCCGGAGTTGGGCATCTCCGGCGCGGCCCACGCTTGGTTGCGTCCTACCTGACAGGTCGCTCCTACCAGGTGGCGTGGCGAGAATCTGTCTCCTCACCAGCCTCACCACTGGTGTCCCCCAGGGCTCTGTTCTTGGCCCTCTCCTATTCTCGCTATACACCAAGTCACTTGGCTCTGTCATAACCTCACATGGTCTCTCTTATCATTGCTATGCAGTACACACAATTAATCTTCTCCTTTCCCCTTCTGATGACCAGGTGGCGAATCGCATCTCTGCATGTCTGGCAGACATATCAGTGTGGATGACGGATCCCACCTCAAGCTGAACCTCGGCAAGACGGAGCTGCTCTTCCTCCCGGGGAAGGACTGCCCGTTCCATGAGCCATCACGTACAACTCCATTGTGTCCTCCTCCCCAGAGCGCCAAGAACCTTGGCGTGATCTGACAACACCCTGTCGTTCTCAACTAACATCAAGGCGGTGGCCCGTTCCTGTAGGTTCATGCTCTACAACATCCGCAGAGTACGACCCTGCCTCACACAGGAAGCGGCGCAGGTCTAATCCAGGCACTTGTCATCTCCCGTCTGGATTACTGCAACTCGCTGTTGGCTGGGCTCCCTGCCTGTGCCATTAAACCCCTTCAACTCATCAGACGCCGCAGCCCGTCTGGTGTTCAGTTCTCTCACGTCACCCCGCTCCTCCCGTTCTCTCCACTGGCTTCCAGTTGAAGCTCGCATCCGCTACAAGACCATGGTGCTTGCCTACGGAGCTGTGACCACCTCAGTACCTCCAGGCTCTGATCAGGCCCTACACCCAAACAAGGGCACTGCGTTCATCCACCTCTGGCCTGCTCGCCTCCCTACCACTGAGAAGTACAGCTCCCGCTCTCAAAACTGTTAGCTGCCCTGGCCCCCAATGGTGGAACAAACTCCCTCACGACGCCAGGACAGCGGAGTCAATCACCACCTTCCGGAGACACCTGGAAACCCCACCTCTTTAAGGAATACCTAGGATCCCTCTCACCCCACCATGTCATAAGGTGAATGCACCAATTTGTAAGTCTCTGGATAAGAGCGTCTGCTAAATGACTTAAATGTAAATGTAAATGTAGTACCTCAGCCAGGTAGTACCTCTATCTACAGCCAGGTAGTACCTCAGCCAGGTAGTACCTCAGCCAGGTAGTACCTCTATTTACAGCCAGGTAGTACCTCTATCTACAGCCAGGTAGTACCTCTATCTACAGCCAGGTAGTACCTCTATCTACAGCCAGGTAGTACCTCTATCTACAGCCAGGTACTACCTCTATCTACATCTACCTCTATCTACAGCCAGGTAGCACCTCTATCAACAGCCAGGTAGTACGTCTATCTACAGCCAGGTAGCACCTCTATCTACAGCCAGGTAGCACCTCTATCTACAGCCAGGTAGCACCTCTATCTACAGGCAGGTAGTACCTCTATCTACAGCCAGGTAGCACCTCTATCTACAGCCAGGTAGCACCTCTATCTACAGCCAGGTATCCTCTATCTACAGCCAGGTAGTACCTCAGCCAGGTACCTCAATCTACAGCCAGGTAGTACCTCCATCTACAGCCAGGTAGCACCTCTATCAACAGCCAGGTAGTACCTCTATCTACAGCCAGGTAGTACCTCTATCTACAGGCAGGTAGTACCTCTATCTACAGCCAGGTAGTACCTCAGCCAGGTAGTACCTCTATTTACAGCCAGGTAGTACCTCTATCTACAGCCAGGTAGCACCTCTATCTACAGGCAGGTATTACCTCTATCTACAGCCAGGTAGTACCTCTATCTACAGGCAGGTAGTACCTCTATCTACAGCCAGGTAGTACCTCTATTTACAGCCAGGTAGTACCTCTATCTACAGCCAGGTAGTACCTCATCCAGGTAGTACCTCTATTTACAGCCAGGTAGTACCTCAGCCAGGTAGTACCTCTATCTACAGCCAGGTAGTACCTCAGCCAGGTAGTACCTCAGCCAGGTAGTACCTCTATTTACAGCCAGGTAGTTCCTCTATCTACAGCCAGGTAGTACCTCTATCTACAGCCAGGTAGTACCTCTATCTACAGCCAGGTAGTACCTCTATCTACAGCCAGGTACTACCTCTATCTACAGCCAGGTACTACCTCTATCTACAGCCAGGTAGCACCTCTATCAACAGCCAGGTAGCACCTCTATCAACAGCCAGGAAGTACCTCTATCTACAGCCAGGTAGTACCTCTATCTACAGCCAGGTAGTACCTCTATCTACAGCCAGGTAGTACCTCTATCTACAGCCAGGTAGCACCTCTATCTACAGGCAGGTAGTACCTCTATCTACAGCCAGGTAGCACCTCTATCTACAGCCAGGTAGCACCTCTATCAACAGCCAGGTAGTACCTCTATCAACAGCCAGGTAGCACCTCTATCTACAGCCAGGTAGCACCTCTATCTACAGCCAGGTAGTACCTCTATCTACAGCCAGGTAGCACCTCTATCTACAGCCAGGTACTACCTCTATCTACAGCCAGGTAGCACCTCTATCTACAGCCAGGTAGTACCTCTATCTACAGCCAGGTAGTACCTCAGCCAGGTAGTACCTCAATCTACAGCCAGGTAGTACCTCCATCTACAGCCAGGTAGCACCTCTATCAACAGCCAGGTAGTACCTCTATCTACAGCCAGGTAGTACCTCCATCTACAGCCAGGTAGCACCTCTATCAACAGCCAGGAAGTACCTCTATCTACAGCCAGGTAGTACCTCTATCTACAGCCAGGTAGTATCTCTATCTACAGCCAGGTAGTACCTCCATCTACAGCCAGGTAGTACCTCTATCTACAGGCAGGTAGTACCTATATCTACAGCCAGGTAGTACCTCCTATCTACAGGCAGGTAGTACCTCTATCTACAGCCAGGTAGTACCTCTATCTACAGCCAGGTAGCTCCTCTATCTACAGCCAGGTAGTATCTCTATCTACAGCCAGGTAGTACCTCTATCTACAGCCAGGTAGTACCTCAGCCAGGTAGCACCTCTATCTACAGCCAGGTAGTACCTCAGCCAGGTAGTACCTCAGCCAGGTATACCTCTATTTACAGCCAGGTAGTACCTCTATCTACAGCCAGGTAGTAACTCATCCAGGTAGTACCTCTATTTACAGCCAGGTAGTACCTCAGCCAGGTAGTACCTCTATCTACAGCCAGGTAGTACCTCAGCCAGGTAGTACCTCAGCCAGGTAGTACCTCTATTACAGCCAGGTAGTTCCTCTATCTACAGCCAGGTAGTACCTCTATCTACAGCCAGGTAGTACCTCTATCTACAAGGTACTACCTCTATCTACAGCCAGGTACTACCTCTATCTACAGCCAGGTAGTACCTCTATCTACAGCCAGGTAGTACCTCTATCTACCAGCCAGGTAGTACCTCTATCTACAGCCAGGTAGTACCTCTATCTACAGCCAGGTAGCACCTCTATCTACAGGCAGGTAGTACCTCTATCTACAGCCAGGTAGCACCTCTATCTACAGCCAGGTAGCACCTCTATCAACAGCCAGGTAGTACGTCTATCAACAGCCAGGTAGCACCTCTATCTACAGCCAGGTAGCACCTCTATCTACAGCCAGGTAGTACCTCTATCTACAGCCAGGTAGCACCTCTATCTACAGCCAGGTACTACCTCTATCTACAGCCAGGTAGCACCTCTATCTACAGCCAGGTAGTACCTCTATCTACAGCCAGGTAGTACCTCAGCCAGGTAGTACCTCAATCTACAGCCAGGTAGTACCTCCATCTACAGCCAGGTAGCACCTCTATCAACAGCCAGGTAGTACCTCTATCTACAGCCAGGTAGTACCTCCATCTACAGCCAGGTAGCACCTCTATCAACAGCCAGGAAGTACCTCTATCTACAGCCAGGTAGTACCTCTATCTACTGCCAGGTAGTATCTCTATCTACAGCCAGGTAGTACCTCCATCTACAGCCAGGTAGTACCTCTATCTACAGGCAGGTAGTACCTATATCTACAGCCAGGTAGTACCTCTATCTACAGGCAGGTAGTGCCTCTATCTACAGCCAGGTAGTACCTCAGCCAGGTAGTACTCTATTTACAGCCAGGTAGTACCTCTATCTACAGCCAGGTAGCACCTCTATCTACAGGCAGGTATTACCTCTATCTACAGCCAGGTAGTACCTCTATCTACAGGCAGGTGGTACCTCTATCTACAGCCAGGTAGTACCTCTATCTACAGCCAGGTGGCTCCTCTATCTACAGCCAGGTAGTATCTCTATCTACAGCCAGGTAGTACCTCTATCTACAGCCAGGTAGTACCTCAGCCAGGTAGCACCTCTATCTACAGCCAGGTAGTACCTCAGCCAGGTAGTACCTCAGCCAGGTAGTACCTCTCTTTACAGCCAGGTAGTACCTCTATCTACAGCCAGGTAGTACCTCTATTTACAGCCAGGTAGTACCTCAGCCAGGTAGTACCTCTATCTACAGCCAGGTAGTACCTCAGCCAGGTAGTACCTCAGCCAGGTAGTACCTCTATTACAGCCAGGTAGTACCTCTATCTACAGCCAGGTAGTACCTCTATCTACAGCCAGGTAGTACCTCTATCTACAGCCAGGTACTACCTCTATCTACAGCCAGGTAGTACCTCTATCTACAGCCAGGTAGTACCTCTATCTACAGCCAGGTAGTACCTCTATCTACAGCCAGGTAGTACCTCTATCTACAGCCAGGTAGTACCTCTATCTACAGCCAGGTAGCACCTCTATCTACAGGCAGGTAGTACCTCTATCTACAGCCAGGTAGCACCTCTATCTACAGCCAGGTAGTACCTCTATCTACAGCCAGGTAGCACCTCTATCAACAGCCAGGAAGTACCTCTATCTACAGCCAGGTAGTACCTCTATCTACAGCCAGGTAGTATCTCTATCTACAGCCAGGTAGTACCTCCATCTACAGCCAGGTAGTACCTCTATCTACAGGCATGTAGTACCTATATCTACAGCCAGGTAGTACCTCTATCTACAGGCAGGTAGTACCTCTATCTACAGCCAGGTAGTACCTCAGCCAGGTAGTACCTCTATTTACAGCCAGGTAGTACCTCTATCTACAGCCAGGTAGCACCTCTATCTACAGGCAGGTATTACCTCTATCTACAGCCAGGTAGTACCTCTATCTACAGGCAGGTAGTACCTCTATCTACAGCCAGGTAGTACCTCTATTTACAGCCAGGTAGTACCTCTATCTACAGCCAGGTAGTACCTCATCCAGGTAGTACCTCTATTTACAGCCAGGTAGTACCTCAGCCAGGTAGTACCTCTATCTACAGCCAGGTAGTACCTCAGCCAGGTAGTACCTCAGCCAGGTAGTACCTCTATTTACAGCCAGGTAGTTCCTCTATCTACAGCCAGGTAGTACCTCTATCTACAGCCAGGTAGTACCTCTATCTACAGCCAGGTAGTACCTCTATCTACAGCCAGGTACTACCTCTATCTACAGCCAGGTACTACCTCTATCTACAGCCAGGTAGTACCTCTATCTACAGCCAGGTAGTACCTCTATCTACAGCCAGGTAGTACCTCTATCTACAGCCAGGTAGTACCTCTATCTACAGCCAGGTAGCACCTCTATCTACAGGCAGGTAGTACCTCTATCTACAGCCAGGTAGCACCTCTATCTACAGCCAGGTAGCACCTCTATCAACAGCCAGGTAGTACCTCTATCAACAGCCAGGTAGCACCTCTATCTACAGCCAGGTAGCACCTCTATCTACAGCCAGGTAGTACCTCTATCTACAGCCAGGTAGCACCTCTATCTACAGCCAGGTACTACCTCTATCTACAGCCAGGTAGCACCTCTATCTACAGCCAGGTAGTACCTCTATCTACAGCCAGGTAGTACCTCAGCCAGGTAGTACCTCAATCTACAGCCAGGTAGTACCTCCATCTACAGCCAGGTAGCACCTCTATCAACAGCCAGGTAGTACCTCTATCTACAGCCAGGTAGTACCTCCATCTACAGCCAGGTAGCACCTCTATCAACAGCCAGGAAGTACCTCTATCTACAGCCAGGTAGTACCTCTATCTACAGCCAGGTAGTATCTCTATCTACAGCCAGGTAGTACCTCCATCTACAGCCAGGTAGTACCTCTATCTACAGGCAGGTAGTACCTATATCTACAGCCAGGTAGTACCTCTATCTACAGGCAGGTAGTACCTCTATCTACAGCCAGGTAGTACCTCTATCTACAGCCAGGTAGCTCCTCTATCTACAGCCAGGTAGTATCTCTATCTACAGCCAGGTAGTACCTCTATCTACAGCCAGGTAGTACCTCAGCCAGGTAGCACCTCTATCTACAGCCAGGTAGCACCTCTATCTACAGCCAGGTAGCACCTCTATCTACAGCCAGGTAGTACCTCAGCCAGGTAGTACCTCTATCTACAGCCAGGTAGTACCTCTATCTACAGCCAGGTAGTACCTCTATCTACAGCCAGGTAGCACCTCTATCTACAGCCAGGTAGCACCTCTATCAACAGCCAGGTAGCACCTCTATCTACAGCCAGGTAGTACCTCAGCCAGGTAGTACCTCTATTTACAGCCAGGTAGTACCTCTATCTACAGCCAGGTAGTACCTCTATCTACAGCCAGGTAGCACCTCTATCTACAGCCAGGTAGTACCTCAGCCAGGTAGTACCTCTATCTATAGCCAGGTAGTACCTCTATTTACAGCCAGGTAGTACCTCAGCCAGGTTGCCTCAGCCAGGTAGTACCTCTATCTACAGCCAGGTAGCACCTCTATCTACAGCCAGGTAGCACCTCTATCTACAGCCAGGTAGTACCTCAGCCAGGTAGTACCTCTATCTACAGCCAGGTAGTACCTCTATCTACAGCCAGGTAGTACCTCTATCTACAGCCAGGTAGCACCTCTATCTACAGCCAGGTAGCACCTCTATCAACAGCCAGGTAGCACCTCTATCTACAGCCAGGTAGTACCTCTATCTACAGCCAGGTACTCCTCTATCAACAGCCAGGTAGCACCTCTATCTACAGCCAGGTAGTACCTCTATCTACAGCCAGGTAGTACCTCTATTTACAGCCAGGTAGCACCTCTATCTACAGCCAGGTAGTACCTCTATTTACAGCCAGGTAGTACCTCTATCTACAGCCAGGTAGTACCTCAGCCAGGTAGTACCTCTATTTACAGCCAGGTAGTACCTCTATCTACAGCCAGGTAGTACCTCTATCTACAGCCAGGTAGCACCTCTATCTACAGCCAGGTAGTACCTCAGCCAGGTAGTACCTCTATCTATAGCCAGGTAGTACCTCTATTTACAGCCAGGTAGTACCTCAGCCAGGTAGTACCTCTATCTACAGCGAGGTAGCACCTCTATCTACAGCCAGGTAGTACCTCTATCTACAGCCAGGTAGTACCTCTATTTACAGCCAGGTAGTACCTCAGCCAGGTAGTACCTCTATCTACAGCCAGGTAGTACCTCTATTTACAGCCAGGTAGTACCTCTATCTACAGCCAGGTAGTACCTCAGCCAGGTAGTACCTCTATCTACAGCCAGGTAGTACCTCAGCCAGGTAGTACCTCTATTTACAGCCAGGTAGTACCTCTATCTACAGCCAGGTAGCACCTCTATCTACAGGCAGGTAGTACCTCTATCTACAGCCAGGTAGTACCTCTATCTACAGGCAGGTAGTACCTCTATCTACAGCCAGGTAGTACCTCTATCTACAGCCAGGTAGTACCTCTATCTACAGCCAGGTAGTACCTCAGCCAGGTAGTACCTCTATCTACAGCCAGGTAGTACCTCTATTTACAGCCAGGTAGTACCTCTATTTACAGCCAGGTAGTACCTCTATCTACAGCCAGGTAGTACCTCATCCAGGTAGTACCTCTATTTACAGCCAGGTAGTACCTCAGCCAGGTAGTACCTCTATCTACAGCCAGGTAGTACCTCAGCCAGGTAGTACCTCAGCCAGGTAGTACCACTATTTACAGCCAGGTAGTACCTCTATCTACAGCCAGGTAGTACCTCTATCTACAGCCAGGTAGTACCTCTATCTACAGCCAGGTAGTACCTCTATCTACAGCCAGGTACTACCTCTATCTACAGCCAGGTAGTACCTCTATCTACAGCCAGGTAGTACCTCTATCTACAGCCAGGTAGTACCTCTATCTACAGCCAGGTAGTACATCTATCTACAGCCAGGTAGCACCTCTATCTACAGGCAGGTAGTACCTCTATCTAAAGCCAGGTAGCACCTCTATCTACAGCCAGGTAGCACCTCTATCAACAGCCAGGTAGTACCTCTATCAACAGCCAGGTAGCACCTCTATCTACAGCCAGGTAGCACCTCTATCTACAGCCAGGTACTACCTCTATCTACAGCCAGGTAGCACCTCTATCTACAGCCAGGTAGTACCTCTATCTACAGCCAGGTAGTACCTCAGCCAGGTAGTACCTCTATCTACAGCCAGGTAGTACCTCCATCTACAGCCAGGTAGCACCTCTATCAACAGCCAGGTAGTACCTCAGCCAGGTAGTACCTCTATCTACAGCCAGGTAGTACCTCCATCTACAGCCAGGTAGCACCTCTATCAACAGCCAGGTAGCACCTCTATCTACAGCCAGGTAGTACCTCTATCTACAGCCAGGTAGTACCTCTATTTACAGCCAGGTAGTACCTCAGCCAGGTAGTACCTCTATCTACAGCCAGGTAGTACCTCTATTTACAGCCAGGTAGTACCTCTATCTACAGCCAGGTAGTACCTCTATTTACAGCCAGGTAGTACCTCAGCCAGGTAGTACCTCTATCTACAGCCAGGTAGTACCTCTATTTACAGCCAGGTAGTACCTCTATCTACAGCCAGGTAGCACCTCTATCTACAGGCAGGTAGTACCTCTATCTACAGCCAGGTAGTACCTCAGCCAGGTAGTACCTCTATTTACAGCCAGGTAGTACCTCTATCTACAGCCAGGTAGAACCTCTATCTACAGGCAGGTAGTACCTCTATCTACAGCCAGGTAGTACCTCTATCTACAGGCAGGTAGTACCTCTATCTACAGCCAGGTAGTACCTCTATCTACAGCCAGGTAGTACCTCTATCTACAGCCAGGTAGTACCTCAGCCAGGTAGTACCTCTATCTACAGCCAGGTAGTACCTCTATTTACAGCCAGGTAGTACCTCTATTTACAGCCAGGTAGTACCTCTATCTACAGCCAGGTAGTACCTCTATCTACAGCCAGGTAGCACCTCTATCTACAGGCAGGTAGTACCTCTATCTAAAGCCAGGTAGCACCTCTATCTACAGCCAGGTAGAACCTCTATCAACAGCCAGGTAGTACCTCTATCTAACAGCCAGGTAGCACCTCTATCTACAGCCAGGTAGCACCCTCTATCTACAGCCAGGTACTACCTCTATCTACAGCCAGGTATCACCTCTATCTACAGCCAGGTAGTACCTCTATCTACAGCCAGGTAGTACCTCAGCCAGGTAGTACCTCTATCTACAGCCAGGTAGTACCTCCATCTACAGCCAGGTAGCACCTCTATCAACAGGCAGGTAGTACCTCAGCCAGGTAGTACCTCTATCTACAGCCAGGTAGTACCTCCATCTACAGCCAGGTAGCACCTCTATCAACAGCCAGGTAGCACCTCTATCTACAGCCAGGTAGTACCTCTATTACAGCCAGGTAGCACTCTATCTACAGCCAGGTAGTACCTCAGCCAGGTAGTACCTCTATCTATAGCCAGGTAGTACCTCTATTTACAGCCAGGTAGTACCTCAGCCAGGTAGTACCTCTATCTACAGCCAGGTAGTACCTCTATCTACAGCCAGGTAGTACCTCTATTTACAGCCAGGTAGTACCTCAGCCAGGTAGTACCTCTATCTACAGCCAGGTAGTACCTCTATTTACAGCCAGGTAGCCTCTATCTGCCAGGTAGCACCTCTATCTACAGGCAGGTAGTACCTCTATCTACAGCCAGGTAGTACCTCAGCCAGGTAGTACCTCTATTTACAGCCAGGTAGTACCTCTATCTACAGCCAGGTAGCACCTCTATCTACAGGCAGGTAGTACCTCTATCTACAGCCAGGTAGTACCTCTATCTACAGGCAGGTAGTACCTCTATCTACAGCCAGGTAGTACCTCTATCTACAGCCAGGTAGTACCTCTATCTACAGCCAGGTAGTACCTCAGCCAGGTAGTACCTCTATCTACAGCCAGGTAGTACCTCTATTTACAGCCAGGTAGTACCTCTATTTACAGCCAGGTAGTACCTCTATCTACAGCCAGGTAGTACCTCATCCAGGTAGTACCTCTATTTACAGCCAGGTAGTACCTCAGCCAGGTAGTACCTCAGCCAGGTAGTACCTCTATCAACAGCCAGGTAGTACCTCTATCAACAGCCAGGTAGCACCTCTATCTACAGCCAGGTAGCACCTCTATCTACAGCCAGGTACTACCTCTATCTACAGCCAGGTAGCACCTCTATCTACAGCCAGGTAGTACCTCTATCTACAGCCAGGTAGTACCTCAGCCAGGTAGTACCTCTATCTACAGCCAGGTAGTACCTCCATCTACAGCCAGGTAGCACCTCTATCAACAGCCAGGTAGTACCTCAGCCAGGTAGTACCTCTATCTACAGCCAGGTAGTACCTCCATCTACAGCCAGGTAGCACCTCTATCAACAGCCAGGTAGCACCTCTATCTACAGCCAGGTAGTACCTCTATTTACAGCCAGGTAGTACCTCTATCTACAGCCAGGTAGTACCTCAGCCAGGTAGTACCTCTATTTACAGCCAGGTAGTACCTCTATCTACAGCCAGGTAGTACCTCTATCTACAGCCAGGTAGCACCTCTATCTACAGCCAGGTAGTACCTCAGCCAGGTAGTACCTCTATCTATAGCCAGGTAGTACCTCTATTTACAGCCAGGTAGTACCTCAGCCAGGTAGTACCTCTATCTACAGCCAGGTAGCACCTCTATCTACAGCCAGGTAGTACCTCTATCTACAGCCAGGTAGTACCTCTATTTACAGCCAGGTAGTACCTCTATCTACAGCCAGGTAGTACCTCTATTTACAGCCAGGTAGTACCTCTATCTACAGCCAGGTAGTACCTCTATTTACAGCCAGGTAGTACCTCAGCCAGGTAGTACCTCTATCTACAGCCAGGTAGTACCTCTATTTACAGCCAGGTAGTACCTCTATCTACAGCCAGGTAGCACCTCTATCTACAGGCAGGTAGTACCTCTATCTACAGCCAGGTAGTACCTCAGACAGGTAATACCTCTATTTACAGCCAGGTAGTACCTCTATCTACAGCCAGGTAGCACCTCTATCTACAGGCAGGTAGTACCTCTATCTACAGCCAGGTAGTACCTCTATCTACAGCCAGGTAGTACCTCTATCTACAGCCAGGTAGTACCTCAGCCAGGTAGTACCTCTATCTACAGCCAGGTAGTACCTCTATTTACAGCCAGGTAGTACCTCTATTTACAGCCAGGTAGTACCTCTATCTACAGCCAGGTAGTACCTCATCCAGGTAGTACCTCTATTTACAGCCAGGTAGTACCCGGTCGCATTCACAGGTTGTATCACTTTTTCACTTCATTTCATTACAGTACAACGGTTTGATTTGTTTGATCGTAGCTAGCTACTTAGCTAGCTACATAGCCGTCTTTGTATCAAAGATAATTGGGTAGTCTAGAGCGATTTTCTAGGTTCGCTAGCCATCTATTGTCGTTCTTTTAACGCAACGTAACGTAAACAACACTGCTAGCTAGCCTGCTAGCCCCCGAATAGCAACACTGCAGAAACTTTTACACTCAACGGAACGACTTGATTAGTGTAGTGTCAACAACGCACCCACTGCCAGCTGGCCTACTTCAGCAGTACTGTATCATTTTAATCATTTTAGTCAATAAGATTCTTGCTACGTAGCTTAACTTTCTGAACATTCGAGACGTGTAGTCCACTTGTCATTCCAATCTCCTTTGCATTAGCGTAGCCTCTTCTGTAGCCTGTCAACTATGTGTCTGTTTATCCCTGTTCTCTCCTCTCTGCACAGACCATACAAACGCTCCACACCGCGTGGCAGGCCACCCTACTCTGGTGGTCCCAGCGCACGACCCACGTGGAGTTCCAGGTCTCCGGTAGCCTCTGGAACTGCCAATCTGCGGTCAACAAGGCAGAGTTCATCTCAGCCTATGCCTCCCTCCAGTCCCTCGACTTCTTGGCACTGACGGAAACATGGATCACCACAGACAACACTGCTACTCCTACTGCTCTCTCTTCGTCCGCCCACGTGTTCTCGCACACCCCGAGAGCGTCTGGTCAGCGGGGTGGTGGCACCGGGATCCTCATCTCTCCCAAGTGGTCATTCTCCCTTTCTCCCCTTACCCATCTGTCTATCGCCTCCTTTGAATTCCATGCTGTCACAGTTACTAGCCCTTTCAAGCTTAACATCCTTATCATTTATCGCCCTCCAGGTTCCTCGGAGAGTTCATCAATGAGCTTGATGCCTTGATAAGCTCCTTTCCTGAGGACGGCTCACCTCTCACAGTTCTGGGCGACTTTAACCTCCCCACGTCTACCTTTGACTCTTTCCTCTCTGCCTCCTTCTTTCCACTCCTCTCCTCTTTTGACCTCACCCTCTCACCTTCCCCCCTACTCACAAGGCAGGCAATACGCTCGACCTCATCTTTACTAGATGCTGTTCTTCCACTAACCTCACTGCAACTCCCCTCCAAGTCTCCGACCACTGCCTTGTATCCTTTTCCCTCTCGCTCTCATCCAACACCTCCCACACTGCCCCTACTCGGATGGTATCGCGCCGTCCCAACCTTCGCTCTCTCTCCCCCGCTACTCTCTCCTCTTCCATCCTATCATCTCTTCCCTCCGCTCAAACCTTCTCCCACCTATCTCCTGATTCTGCCTCCTCAACCCTCCTCTCCTCCCTCTCTGCATCCCTTGACTCTCTATGTCCCCTATCCTCCAGGCCGGCTCGGTCCTCCCCTCCCGCTCCGTGGCTCGATGACTCATTGCGAGCTCACAGAACAGGGCTCCGGGCAGCCGAGCGGAAATGGAGGAAAACTCGCCTCCTGCGGACCTGGCATCCTTTCACTCCCTCCTCTCTACATTTTCCTCCTCTGTCTCTGCTGCTAAAGCCACTTTCTACCACGCTAAATTCCAAGCATCTGCCTCTAACCCTAGGAAGCTCTTTGCCACCTTCTCCTCCCTCCTGAATCCTCCGCCCCCCCCCCCCTCCTCCTCTCTGCAGATGACTTCGTCAACCATTTTGAAAAGAAGGTCGACGACATCCGATCCTCGTTTGCTAAGTCAAACGACACCGCTGGTTCTGCTCACACTGCCCTACCCTGTGCTCTGACCTCTTTCTCCCTCTCTCTCCAGATGAAATCTCGCGTCTTGTGACGGCCGGCCGCCCAACAACCTGCCCGCTTGACCCTATCCCCTCCTCTCTTCTCCAGACCATTTCCGGAGACCTTCTCCCTTACCTCACCTCGCTCATCAACTCATCCCTGACCGTTGGCTACGTCCCTTCCGTCTTCAAGAGAGCGAGAGTTGCACCCTTCTGAAAAAACCTACACTCGATCCCTCCGATGTCAACAATTACAGACCAGTATCCCTTCTTTCTTTTCTCTCCAAAACTCTTGAACGTGCCGTCCTTGGCCAGCTCTCCCGCTATCTCTCTCTGAATGACCTTCTTGATCCAAATCAGTCAGGTTTCAAGACTAGTCATTCAACTGAGACTGCTCTCCTCTGTATCACGGAGGCGCTCCGCACTGCAAAAGCTAACTCTCTCTCCTCTGCTCTCATCCTTCTAGATCTATCGGCTGCCTTCGATACTGTGAACCATCAGATCCTCCTCTCCACCCTCTCCGAGTTGGGCATCTCCCGGCGCGGCCCACGCTTGGTTGCGTCCTACCTGACAGGTCGCTCCTACCAGGTGGCGTGGCGAGAATCTGTCTCCTCACCACGCGCTCTCACCACTGGTGTCCCCCAGGGCTCTGTTCTTGGCCCTCTCCTATTCTCGCTATACACCAAGTCACTTGGCTCTGTCATAACCTCACATGGTCTCTCTTATCATTGCTATGCAGACGACACACAATTAATCTTCTCCTTTCCCCTTCTGATGACCAGGTGGCGAATCGCATCTCTGCATGTCTGGCAGACATATCAGTGTGGATGACGGATCACCACCTCAAGCTGAACCTCGGCAAGACGGAGCTGCTCTTCCTCCCGGGAAGGACTGCCCGTTCCATGATCTCGCCATCACGGTCGACAACTCCATTGTGTCCTCCTCCCAGAGCGCCAAGAACCTTGGCGTGATCCTGGACAACACCCTGTCGTTCTCAACTAACATCAAGGCGGTGGCCCGTTCCTGTAGGTTCATGCTCTACAACATCCGCAGAGTACGACCCTGCCTCACACAGGAAGCGGCGCAGGTCCTAATCCAGGCACTTGTCATCTCCCGTCTGGATTACTGCAACTCGCTGTTGGCTGGGCTCCCTGCCTGTGCCATTAAACCCTTCAACTCATCCAGAACGCCGCAGCCCGTCTGGTGTTCAACCTTCCCAAGTTCTCTCACGTCACCCCGCTCCTCCGTTCTCTCCACTGGCTTCCAGTTGAAGCTCGCATCCGCTACAAGACCATGGTGCTTGCCTACGGAGCTGTGAGGGGAACGGCACCTCAGTACCTCCAGGCTCTGATCAGGCCCTACACCCAAACAAGGGCACTGCGTTCATCCACCTCTGGCCTGCTCGCCTCCCTACCACTGAGGAAGTACAGCTCCCGCTCAGCCCAGTCAAAACTGTTAGCTGCCCTGGCCCCCCAATGGTGGAACAAACTCCCTCACGACGCCAGGACAGCGGAGTCAATCACCACCTTCCGGAGACACCTGAAACCCCACCTCTTTAAGGAATACCTAGGATAGGTTAAGTAATCCCTCTCACCCCACCATGTCATAAGGTGAATGCACCAATTTGTAAGTCGCTCTGGATAAGAGCGTCTGCTAAATGACTTAAATGTAAATGTAAATGTAGTACCTCAGCCAGGTAGTACCTCTATCTACAGCCAGGTAGTACCTCAGCCAGGTAGTACCTCAGCCAGGTAGTACCTCTATTTACAGCCAGGTAGTACCTCTATCTACAGCCAGGTAGTACCTCTATCTACAGCCAGGTAGTACCTCTATCTACAGCCAGGTAGTACCTCTATCTACAGCCAGGTACTACCTCTATCTACAGCCAGGTACTACCTCTATCTACAGCCAGGTAGTACCTCTATCTACAGCCAGGTAGTACCTCTATCTACAGCCAGGTAGTACCTCTATCTACAGCCAGGTAGTACCTCTATCTACAGCCAGGTAGCACCTCTATCTACAGGCAGGTAGTACCTCTATCTACAGCCAGGTAGCACCTCTATCTACAGCCAGGTAGCACCTCTATCAACAGCCAGGTAGTACCTCTATCAACAGCCAGGTAGCACCTCTATCTACAGCCAGGTAGCACCTCTATCTACAGCCAGGTAGTACCTCTATCTACAGCCAGGTAGCACCTCTATCTACAGCCAGGTACTACCTCTATCTACAGCCAGGTAGCACCTCTATCTACAGCCAGGTAGTACCTCTATCTACAGCCAGGTAGTACCTCAGCCAGGTAGTACCTCTATCTACAGCCAGGTAGTACCTCCATCTACAGCCAGGTAGCACCTCTATCAACAGCCAGGTAGTACCTCAGCCAGGTAGTACCTCTATCTACAGCCAGGTAGTACCTCCATCTACAGCCAGGTAGCACCTCTATCAACAGCCAGGTAGCACCTCTATCTACAGCCAGGTAGCACCTCTATCTACAGCCAGGTAGTACCTCCATCTACAGCCAGGTAGTACCTCTATCTACAGCCAGGTAGTACCTCCATCTACAGCCAGGTAGCACCTCTATCAACAGCCAGGTAGTACCTCTATCTACAGCCAGGTAGTACCTCTATCTACAGCCAGGTAGTATCTCTATCTACAGCCAGGTAGTACCTCCATCTACAGCCAGGTAGCACCTCTATCTACAGGCTTCAGGAGCTCAATGTGGCCCTTGACCTCATTTTGTTGCTAAACTGTCCCCACTAACCCTCTCATTGATTTAACTGTGGAGCCTAATCCTGCTTCCAAAGAACTGTCTATCTTCACACACACAGGTACACACACACACACACACACACACAGGTAGCACACACACACACACACCACACAGTACCACACACAGCACACACACACCTCTACACACACAGACACACACGCACGCACGCACCACGCACACACACACACACACACACACACACACACACACACACACACACACACACACACACACACAGGTTGTCAGATGGTTGGCTTTCCCCGTATTTCTGGACAGATGGACCGTTACTCCTTCAAGGTTCCCCATGGAAACGCTGGAAAGAAAGATTTGACATTGGAGGACATTCTTAAGCCCTGTCCATAAACTACCCTTAGACTGGGACCACACCCCTCTATGGTAGGTACTAAGAGCTGAAAGAATTTAAAAACATTCTTAGGCCCTGTCCATAAACTACCCTTAGACTGGGACCACAGGTAGTACCTCTATGGTAGGTACTAAGAGCTGAAAGAATTTAAAAACATTCTTAGGCCCTGTCCAGAAACTACCCTTAGACTGGGACCACACCCCTCTATGGTAGGTACTAAGAGCTGAAAGAATTTTAAAACATTCTTAGGCCCTGTCCAGAAACTACCCTTAGACTGGGACCACACCCCTCTCATTGGTACTAAGAGCTGAAAGAATTTAAAAACATTCTTAGGCCCTGTCCAGAAACTACCCTTAGACTGGGACCACACCCCTCTATGGTAGGTACTAAGAGCTGAAAGAATTTAAAAACATTCTTAGGCCCTGTCCAGAAACTACCCTTAGACTGGGACCACACCCCTCTATGGTAGGTACTAAGAGCTGAAAGAATTTAAAAACATTCTTAGGCCCTGTCCAGAAACAAGCCCTTGACCCATTACCCGCTACAGCAGGGATCATCAAATAGATTCAGCCGTGGGACGATGGTTAGGGGACCAGAACACTTATAAATACATTATAAATCATTTCTATTCTACAAATTGATGCAAGAATCCCAAACAGACATAGTATCTGACAAAAGCATAATCATTTCGAACCTTTATTACATTGGTACATGATCACATCTCTCTATTTTATGAGAGGAAATACATGGGAATAGATTTCCCTAAATGAAAATAATTTTGAGCTGAATTCATAGTGATTTTACTGTCTGATGTACAAAAACAAAATAAATGTTTCACTTTTGGGGGCCAAATAAATTTGGCTGCAGTCCACCAATTGACGATCCCTTTTCTACAGGCACTAGATCTGAAAGATCTGGCTGGTAGGCCCTAGGCAATATGGCAGTGCCTCCTCATATAGATCTGGCTGGTAGGCCCTAGACAATATGGCAGTGCCTCCTGGTATAGATCTGTCTGGTAGGCCCTAGGCAATATGGCAGTGCCTCCTCATATAGATCTGGCTGGTAGGCCCTAGACAATATGGCAGTGCCTCCTCATATAGATCTGTCTGGTAGGCCCTAGGCAATATGGCAGTGCCTCCTCATATATCATTTACATCATTTAGACAATATGGCAGTGCCTCCTCAGATAGATCTGGCTGGTAGGCCCTAGACAATATGGCAGTGCCTCCTCATATAGATCTGGCTGGTATATATCTGGCTGGTAGGCCCTAGACAATATGGCAGTGCCTCCTCATATATATCTGGCTGGTAGGCCCTAGACAATATGGCCGCCTCCTCATATAGATCTGGCTGGTATATATCTGGCTGGTAGGCCCTAGACAATATGGCAGTGCCTCCTCATATAGATCTGGCTGGTAGGCCCTAGGCAATATGGCAGTGCCTCCTCATATATATCTGGCTGGTAGGCCCTAGACAATATGGCCGCCTCCTCATATAGATCTGGCTGGTATATATCTGGCTGGTAGGCCCTAGACAATATGGCAGTGCCTCCTCATATAGATCTGGCTGGTAGGCCCTAGACAATATGGCCGCCTCCTCATATAGAGCTGGCTGGTATATATTTGGCTGGTAGGCCCTAGACAATATGGCAGTGCCTCCTCATATAGATCTGGCTGGTATATATCTGGCTGGTAGGCCCTAGACAATATGGCAGTGCCTCCTCATATAGATCTGTCTGGTAGGCCCTAGACAATATGGCAGTGCCTCCTCATATAGATCTGGCTGGTATAGATCTGGCTGGTAGGCCCTAGGCAATATGGCAGTGCCTCCTCATATAGATCTGGCTGGTATAGATCTGGCTGGTAGGCCCTATGACAATATGGCAGTGCCTCCTCATATCTGGCTGGTATAGATCTGGCTGGTAGGCCCTAGGCAATATGGAAGTGCCTCCTCATATAGATCTGGCTGGTAGGCCCTAGGCAATATGGCCGCCTCCTCATATAGATCTGTCTGGTAGGCCCTAGAGTCCTAGACAATATGGCAGTGCCTCCTCATATAGATCTGGCTGGTATATATTTGGCTGGTAGGCCCTAGACAATATGGCAGTGCCTCCTCATATAGATCTGGCTGGTAGGCCCTAGAGTCCTAGACAATATGGCAGTGCCTCCTCATATAGATCTGGCTGGTAGGCCCTAGGCAATATGGCAGTGCCTCCTCATATAGATCTGTCTGGTAGGCCCTAGGCAATATGGCAGTGCCTCCTCATATAGATCTGGCTGGTATAGATCTGGCTGGTAGGCCCTAGACAATATGGCAGTGCCTCCTCATATAGATCTGGCTGGTAGGCCCTAGGCAATATGGCAGTGCCTCCTCATATAGATCTGTCTGGTAGGCCCTAGGCAATATGGCAGTGCCTCCTCATATAGATCTGGCTGGTATAGATCTGGCTGGTAGGCCCTAGACAATATGGCAGTGCCTCCTCATATAGATCTGGCTGGTATAGATCTGGCTGGTAGGCCTAGACAATATGGCAGTGCCTCCTCATATATATCTGTCTGGTATAGATCTGTCTGGTAGGCCCTAGACAATATGGCAGTGCCTCCTCATATATATCTGTCTGGTAGGCCCTAGGCAATATGGCCGCCTCCTGATATAGATCTGTCTGGTAGGCCCTAGGCAATATGGCCGCCTCCTGATATATATCTGTCTGGTAGGCCCTAGGCAATATGGCAGTGCCTCCTGGTATAGATCTGTCTGGTAGGCCCTAGGCAATATGGCAGTGCCTCCTCATATAGATCTGGCTGGTATATATCTGGCTGGTAGGCCCTAGACAATATGGCAGTGCCTCTTCATATAGATCTGGCTGGTAGGCCCTAGACAATATGGCAGTGCCTCCTCATATAGATCTGGCTGGTATATATCTGGCTGGTAGGCCCTAGACAATATGGCAGTGCCTCCTCATATAGATCTGTCTGGTAGGCCCTAGACAATATGGCAGTGCCTCCTCATATAGATCTGGCTGGTATAGATCTGGCTGGTAGGCCCTAGACAATATGGCAGTGCCTCCTCATATAGATCTGGCTGGTATAGATCTGTCTGGTAGGCCCTAGAGTCCTAGACAATATGGCAGTGCCTCCTCATATAGATCTGGCTGGTATAGATCTGGCTGGTAGGCCCTAGACAATATGGCAGTGCCTCCTCATATAGATCTGGCTGGTAGGCCCTAGGCAATATGGCAGTGCCTCCTCATATAGATCTGGCTGGTAGGCCCTAGGCAATATGGCAGTGCCTCCTCATATAGATCTGTCTGGTAGGCCCTAGGCAATATGGCAGTGCCTCCTCATATAGATCTGGCTGGTATAGATCTGGCTGGTAGGCCCTAGACAATATGGCAGTGCCTCCTCATATATATCTGTCTGGTATAGATCTGGCTGGTAGGCCCTAGACAATATGGCAGTGCCTCCTCATATATATCTGTCTGGTATAGATCTGGCTGGTAGGCCCTAGACAATATGGCAGTGCCTCCTCATATAGATCTGTCTGGTATAGATCTGGCTGGTAGGCCCTAGACAATATGGCAGTGCCTCCTCATATATATCTGTCTGGTAGGCCCTAGGCAATATGGCAATGCCTCCTGATATAGATCTGTCTGGGTAGGCCCTAGGCAATATGGCAGCCTCCTCATATAGATCTGTCTGGTAGGCCCTAGGCAATATGGCCGCCTCCTCATATAGATCTGGCTGGTAGGCCCTAGAAATATGGCAGTGCCTCCTCATATATATCTGTCTGGTAGGCCCTAGGCAATATGGCCGTGCCTCCTCATATAGATCTGGCTGGTAGGCCCTAGGCAATATGGCAGTGCCTCCTCATATATATCTGTCTGGTAGGCCCTAGGCAATATGGCAGTGCCTCCTCATATAGATCTGGCTGGTAGGCCCTAGGCAATATGGCAGTGCCTCCTCATATATATCTGTCTGGTAGGCCCTAGGCAATATGGCAGCCTCCTCATATAGATCTGGCTGGTAGGCCCTAGGCAATATGGCCGCCTCCTCATATAGATCTGGCTGGTAGGCCCTAGGCAATATGGCAGTGCCTCCTCATATAGATCTGGCTGGTAGGCCCTAGGCAATATGGCAGTGCCTCCTCATATATTTCTTTACTTTAAGTCATATCTGTCTGGTAGGCCCTAGGCAATATGGCAGCCTCCTGATATAGATCTGTCTGGCTGGTAGGCCCTAGACAATATGGCAGTGCCTCCTCATATATATCTGTCTGGTAGGCCCTAGGCAATATGGCAGTGCCTCTCATATAGATCTCATATAGATCTGGCTGGTAGGCCCTAGGCAATATGGCAGTGCCTCCTGGTATAGATCTGTCTGGTAGGCCCTAGGCAATATGGCAGTGCCTCCTCATATAGATCTGGCTGGTAGACCCTAGGCAATATGGCAGTGCCTCCTCATATATATCTGGCTGTCTGGCTGGTAGGCCCTAGGCAATATGGCAGTGCCTCCTGTCTGGTATATCTGTCTGGTAGGCCCTAGGCAATATGGCAGTGCCTCCTCATATAGATCTGGCTGGTAGGCCCTGGACAATATGGCAGTGCCTCCTGGTATAGATCTGTCTGGTAGGCCCTAGGCAATATGGCAGTGCCTCCTGGTATATATCTGTCTGGTAGGCCCTGGTAGGCAATATGGCAGTGCCTCCTGGTATATATCTGTCTGGTAGGCCCTAGGCAATATGGCCGCCTCCTGATATAGATCTGTCTGGTAGGCCCTAGAATTTCTGCCATCCTGCTTTAATTTGTCCAGTTTTCACAGAACTACACAAGTGATAAGATCTGGCTGGTTGGTCCAGCTAACTAGCATTTGGTTTGCTTTTATTTCTCCTCTGTATAAGATAAAGATGTACTTTATTGTCCATTAACAGAGAATGGAATATTGGCTTTTTGCTCACAACCTAAGCCCCTGAGACGGTCACTGGTACACGTCTGGGGATGGAAGACAATGGGTCAGGGCAGTACATCCCCTGGAGCTATTGTGAACGTAATGATGCCCTAGGGGGTTAAATGTCTTGCTCAAGGACATCTGGAATGGTGAGGGATCTGGAATGATGCCACTAACAATCCAGGTTTCTGGTGCCTCCTCATATAGATCTGGCATTTGAGCTGGGACTTTTAACAACTAGGCCACCTGCCACCCCCATTATCACACCTCAATTCCTCTAAAACAGTTTGACTGGTTAGATCTCCCTCTTTATGACCACATATGGCAGTGCCTTTATCACACTCTGCTCTGTGATGCAAAGGTGATCATGCAAATCATGCTGAAAATACTCTGCAGCAACAATATGGCAGTGCCTCCTCATATATTCTGTCTGGTATAGATCTGTCTGGGGGCCTGGTCAAAGAGAATTACAGCAGGGACCTGGTTCTAAAGAGAATTACAGCAGGGACCTGGTTCTAAAGAGAATCTACAGCAGGGACCTGGTTCTAAAGAGAATTATCTGCTGGGACCTGGTCCTAAAGAGCAATTACAGCAGGGACCTGGTCTGGTAGGCCCTAGGCAATATGGCAGTGCCTCCTAAACAGATCTGCTGCAGAGACCTGGTCCGAAAGAGAATTACAGCAGGGACCTGGTCCTAAAGAGAATTACAGAGAATTACAGGCAGGGACCAAGAAACAAAGAGATCTTCTCATTGAATCTGACAATTAATCTTAATGGTTGGTACAGTCCTCAAATAAAACTGTGAAGTGACTCCTCATATAGATCTGTGGTACTCTGGACCCTGATCTCTCTTTTGAAGAACACATCAAGACCATTTCTGACAGCTTTTTTCCATCTGGCAGTAACTTGCAAAAGATCAGAAACTTTCTGTCCAAAAATGATGCAGAAAAATTAATCCATGCTTTTGTCACTTCTAGATCTGTCTGGTAGGCCTTAGACTACTGCAATGCTCTATTTTCCGGCAATATGGCAGTGCCTCCTCATAAAGATCTGGCTAAACTTCAGTTAGTGCTAAATGGCGGCCTCTAGAATCTGACTAGAACCAAAAAATTGGCATATTACTCCAGTGCTAGCCTCATATAGATCTGGCTTCCTAGTCAAAGGCAAGGGCTGATTTCAAGGTTTTACTGCTAACCTACAAAGCATTACATGGGCTTGCTCATACCTACCTCTCTGATCTGGTCTGGTATAGATCCTGGCTGGTAGGCTACGGTCACAATATGGCAGGCCTCCTCATTGTCCCTAGAATCTTCTGGTAGGCAAACAATGGAGGCAGTGCTTTCTCCTCATAGAGCTCCATTTTTCTGGAACGGTCTGCCTACCCATGTCAGAGACGGCAAACTAGGTCTCAACCTCTTTAAGTCTTTACTGAAGACTCATCTCTTCAGTGGGTCATATAGATTGGCTGGTCTGGCCCAGGAGTGGGAAGGTGAACTCAATAGGCTGTCTGGTAGGCAACCTAGGCAACCGCCCTTGCTGTCTCTGCCTGGCTGGTTCCCCTTTTTCCACTGGGATTCCTCCTCTAAACCCTGTTACTGGGGCTGAGTCACTGGCTTGCTGGGGCTCTCCTCGTGCCGTCCCTGGGGGTGGCACCTGGGCAATGGGTTGATTCACTGTTGTCTGTCTGGTAGGCCCTAGGCAATTGGCCGCCTCCTCATAGATCTTTGTGGGCTAGGCAATATGGCCTTGTCTCAGGATGGTGTCTGGTGGTTGAAGATTTCCGCCTCTCATATGGATCTGGGGGTGTGCCCTAGGCAATATGGCAGTGCCTCCTTATATCCTTCCTGTTTGGCCCTGTCTGGTAGGCCCTAGGCAATATGGGCCTCAGATATAGATCTGTCTGACCCCTCCTGTCTCAGCCTCCAGTATTTATGCTGCAGGTTTAGGTCCTAGGCAATATGGTCAGTTTGTTTATCTGGCTGTACTTCCCTGTCCTATTCAGTGTCCTGTGTAAATCTGTCTGGTAGGCCCTAGGCAATATGGCTCCTTCTCTTTCTTTCTCTCTCTGGAGGACCTGAGCCCTAGAACCATGCCCCAGGACTACCTGACATGATGACTCTGCTGTCCCCAGTCCACCTGGCCATGCTGCCTCCAGGTTAATCTGGCTGGGCCCTAGGACCATGTCCCAGTGCCTACCTGACATGAGGACTCTGGCTGGTCCCCAGTCAACCTGGCAGTGCCTGCTGGTTTCAGATCTGTTCTGCCCTAGGCAATTATTCAACCATGCTGGTCATTTATTGAACATTTGAATTTCTGCCATATTGCTTTAATTTATCCAGTTTTCACAGAACTACACAAGTGATAAGAGAAGTTGGTCCAGCTAACTAGCATTTGGTTTCTTTTATTTCTCCTCCTGTATAAGATAAAGATGCCCTTTATTGTCCATTAACAGGAATGGAATTTGCCTTTTTGCTCCAACCTAAGCCCCTGAGACTGGCTCACTCACACGTGGGGATGGAAGCAATGGGTCAGGGGCAGTATTATTTGACCATGCTGGTCTTTTATGAACATTTGAACATCTTGGTCATGTTCTGTTATAATCTCTACCTCAAGGACAGCCAGAATGGTGAGGGTGGCCACCCCACATAGCCCGGTTCCTCTCTCCAGGTTTCTTCCTAGGTTTTGGCCTTTCTAGGGAGTTTTTCAACTAGCCACCTGCTTTTACACCTTTTCACACCTGCATTGTTTGCAGTTTGACTGTTTGTCTCCCTGGGTTTCTGTACAGCACTTTAGATATCTGCTCTGTGATGCAAAAGGTGATATAAATAAATTTGATTTGATTTGATTTACAGCAGGGACCTGGTCCTAAAGAGAATTACAGCAGCAGGGACCTGGTCCTAAAGAGAATTACAGCAGGGACCTGGTTCTAAAGAGAATTACAGCAGGCACCTGGTTCTAAAGAGAATTACAGCAGGCACCTGGTTCTAAAGAGAATTACAGCAGGGACCTGGTCCTAAAGAGAATTACAGCAGGGACCTGGTTCTAAAGAGAATTACAGCAGGCACCTGGTTCTAAAGAGAATTACATCAGGGACCTGGTTCTAAAGAGAAATACAGCAGGGACCTGGTTCTAAAGAGAATTACAGCTTGGACCTGGTCCTAAAGACAATTACAGCAGGGACCTGGTTCTAAAGAGAATTACAGCAGCAGGGACCTGGTCCTAAAGAGAATTACAGCAGCAGGGACCTGGTCCTAAAGAGAATTACAGCAGGGACCTGGTCCTAAAGAGAATTACAGCAGGGACCTGGTTCTAAACAGAATTACAGCAGGGACCTGGTTCTAAAGAGAATTACAGCAGGGACCTGGTTCTAAAGAGAATTACAGTAGCAGGGACCTGGTTCTAAAGAGAATTACAGCAGGGACCTGGTTCTAATGAGAATTACAGCAGGGACCTGGTTCTAAAGAGAATTACAGCAGGGACCTGGTCCTAAAGAGAATTACAGCAGCAGGGACCTGGTCCTAAAGAGAATGACAGCAGAGACCTGGTTCTAAAGAGAATTACAGCAGCAGGGACCTGGTTCTAAAGAGAATTACAGCAGGGACTTGGTTCTAAAGAGAATTACAGCAGGGACCTGGTCCTAAAGAGAATTACAGCAGCAGGGACCTGGTCCTAAAGAGAATGACAGCAGAGACCTGGTTCTAAAGGGAATTGTGTGTTGTGTTGTGTTGTGTTGTGTCTGCGTCTCTCCCTCTCATGTGCTGAATGCCTGATGCCTGATGCTCATCTATTGGTGTTGGACTTTCTTAACTAAAAGTTTTAGTTAAAACGTCTTAAGGATCCGCCCCTTTTTTTCCCCATTTTTGCCAAAAATGACATACATGTAGTTCAGGACCTGAAGCAAGGATATGAATATTCTTGATAACATTTAAAGGGAAACACTGAAGTTTGTGGAAATGTGAAATTAATGTAGGAGAATATAACACATTACATCTGGTAAAAGATCATTCAATGAAAAAAAACATGCAATTCTTTTTTGTATTTTTTTTGTAACATCATCTTTGAAATGCAAGTGAAATGCCATAATGTATTATTCCAGCACAGGTGCAGTTTAGATTTTGGACACTAGATGGCAGCAGTGTATGCGCAAAGTTTTAGACTGATCCAATGAACCATTGTATTTCTGTTCAAAACTTTGTATCAAGTCTGCCCAAATGTGCCTAATTGGTTTATGAATAGCATTTCAAGTTCATAACTGTGCACTCTCCTCAAACAATAGCATGGTATTATTTCACTGTAATAGCTACTGTAAATTGGACAGTGCAGTTAGATTAACAAGAATTTAAGCTTTCTACCAATATCAGATATGTCTATGTCCTGGGAAATTATCTTGTTATTCTCAACCTCATGCTTATCGCATTAGCCTACGTTAGAAAGTAACTCTTCGGATTGTATAATGACAGTTATAATCTTGTAACTTTTAAAGGATCAGTTCAGCCAAAAACACACTGTTTCTATGGTTTATAAACTCAGCAAAAAAAAGAAACGTCCCATTTTCAAGACCCTGTTTTTCAAAGATAATTCGTAAAAATCTGAATAACTTCACAGATCCTCATTGTAAAGGGTTTAAACACTGTTTCCCATGCTTGTTCAATGAACCATAAACCATTAATGAACATGCACCTGTGGAACGGTCGTTAAAACACTAACAGCTTACAGACGGCAGGCAATTAAGGTCACATTTATAAAAACTTAGGACACTAAAGAGGCCTTTGTAGTGAAATACACCAAAAGAAAGATGCCCAGTGTCCCTGCTCATCTGCGTGAACGTGCCTTAGGCATGCTGCAAGGAGGACTGCAAATGTGGTCAGGGCAATAAATTGCAATGTCCGTACTGTGAGATGCCTAAGACAGCGCTACAGGGAGACAGGACGGACAGCTGATTGTCCTCGCAGTGGCAGAACACGTGTAACAACACCTGCACAGGATCGGTACATCCGAACATCACACCTGCGGGACAGGTACAAAATGGCAACAACAACTGCCCGAGTTACACCAGGAACGCACAATCCATCCATCAGTGTTTAGACTGTCCAGAATAGACTGGGTGAGGCTGGACTGAGGGCTTGTAGGCCTGTTGTAAGGCAGGTCCTCACCAAACATCACCGGCAACAACGTCGCCTATGAGCACAAACCCACCGTCGCTGGACCAGACAGGACTGGCAAAAAGTGCTCTTCACTGAGGAGTTGCGGTTTTGTCTCACCAGGGGTGATGGTCGGATTCGCGTTTATCATTGAAGGAATGAGCGTTACACCGAGGCCTGTACTCTGGAGTGGGATCGATTTGGAGGTGGAGGGTCAGTCATGGTCTGGGGCGGTGTGTCACAGCATCATCGGACTGAGCTTGTTGTCATTGCAGGCAATCTCAATGCTGTGCGTTACGGGGTAGACATTATCCTCCCTCATGTGGTACCCTTCCTGCATTCTCATCCTGACATGACCCTCCAGCATGACAATTCCACCAGCCATACTGCTCGTTCTGTGTGTGATTTCCTGCAAGACAGGAATGTCAGAGTTCTGCCATTGAGAAAATTCTAAACAAAACAAGACATGACCATTTTCAAGGTCAGTCTCGCAAAAAAGACGCATTCTTGCGTTCTAACTACCTGCTATTCAAAGTGCTCTGAACAAATTAAGGGAATTGTTCACAAACATTGGCACATCCTAAAAATCCGATGATAGTCTCGGTAATGTGTTTTCGAACCTTCCCTTGGTCGTATTCTCGCGGGGCAGAAATCTCAGGGACCAATTGGTACACTCTGATTTACCACCCCAAGATATTCCTGAACAACGTCTATTTCCCTACTGGATGGAAATTACAAATGTAATGGCTGTGCTCAATGCAATGGCACTTATAAATGTCGATCCTTCAAACACCCATAAACAGGGAGATCGATCCCAATAAAAGCTGTTATTACGTGCTCCACTAAGGCAGTTATTTATCTTATAACTTGTCCTTGTGGTGAAAATGATGTAGGTAAAACAAAGTGCGAATTATATCTCAGAGCATCGTGGCACCATTAGGTGTAAAAACTTTACTTATCCAGTTGCAGCCCACTTCTTGGAGGCAGGCCTCTCGATTTCGTCTCTGCGTTATATTGGCATCGAACATGTCAACCTCCCCAGGAGAGGGGGTGACCTTGATAATTTATTGTTAAAACGAGAGGCTGCCTGGATCTTTAACTTAAAGACCCTTGCGCCCTTCGGTCTCAACGTAGACTTTGATCTGAAGACATTCTTGTGATTATTGTGACTTTGCCATTGTAATTGTTTGTAAGCTTGTGTAGTCAA